>NW_028181220.1:0-77873 GCF_964211825.1 Aythya ferina | reverse complement strand
CTCAATGTAGATTGGTTTTGTCTCTTATACCTCTGTACTTCAGAATTGTACTGTATCAGTTATAAAGCCTTGTTCCTGAACCAGAGAACTCATAAACGATTTATATGACATGCCAGACTCATGAAGGAAAATGTATATAGCCTTGTTCAAAGCCTTAGTAATTCTGAAATAAATACTCATGATCTGTAGCATGAATTGTGATTTTCTTTTTCACTTGACCTTTTTCAAATTATCTGGTGTGCACAAGCCATCACATTCATTCAAGCACTGCCACATCATTAGGACATGTAACTTAAAATTAAACATTAAAAAATGAATTATTGAACAACATAGATGCTGCAGACTCCATCTGAGATAGAATTGGACATTCCTTCCTTCTTCCTGAACACTGATATCCTTAAAAAGATTTGCTGGGACAAGAATTCATCTTCTGTCTATCAAGTCTGTATCTCCTTCATGAGCGGGCACTTCTTTACTGTGAGGGTAGCAGAGCACTGGAACAGGTTGCCCAGAAAGGCTGTGGAGTCTCCTTCTCTGAAGATACTCAAAACCCACCTGGGTGCCATCCCACGCAATGTGCCCTAGGTGATCCTGCTCGGCAGGAGGGTTGGACTAAATGATCTTCAGAGGTCCCTTCCAACCCCACCCATTCTGTGATTCACGCACTTTACCAGCTACATGAGTGTATATAACTCGTCTAAGTTAGTATATGAATATTGAATACTGTATGTGAACTGTTTGTTGCGATGGTCTTTGTATAAATCTATGGATTTGTCTAGTAGGCTGTTAGAAAAGAAAACAAGAAAAATGGAGAATGTCTTCAGGTAAGACATCTCACAGGAAACTCTCATAATATAATGCCTGAGCTGTTCACAAAATTCTTATATTTTGACTTCAGCCATGTCTTAAAACTGTTTTGCCAAAACTGAGGGCCAGACAACCAAAAGGATTGTGGCTGTTTAAGAAATACCTCCAGGGAACTAGAAAGAGAGGTCACTCCTGGTGAACTGTTGCCCTGTAAAACCACCTTCTTCCATGCCAAATTCACTGGCTGACCACTGTCTGCTTGGGTCAGCTCACAGGATGCCAAGTTCATGTACAGTGAAGAAACCTGGGAAATGCTCAGCTCTCTTTGGGTTCCCCCAAAGGCAGCCTGGACTACCTAACTTGTCACAGGCCCCTTGGCCAAAAGCTGCCCTGCAGAGTGGTGCCAGGCCCAGACACGGTGTCCTTCAGATACTCCCTATATGTCTCTTCCCCTCCAGAGCCCCTAAACAGAAGTTGCAAGTGAGAAAACCAGTTATACCAAATGATTCCCACCATGTGCTGGGGTGGTAGTGGCCATTCACAGCATCCCCAGAGGACCAGCAGCACACTCTGGGTGCTTTTTTATACTACACTACCTACATCACTCACAATTGTGGCCGGTGCTTCCTTACCATCCAGCTGGCCTGGCCAGCTATATTGTTTACAACCAGAACAGTGCTGTCCACATAAATATACATGAAGAAATACACACACCAAGAAAGTCAAGTGACACCTAGCAGGCCCATAAAACCAGATGAATACTTGGCTGTGTGGAACTGCAGTACTCTGATAGAAACTTGTACTGTTTTAAGTTTAATATCATCTTCAGTGGATACCTTTTCTGCAGAAAAAGTTTTTTTTTTTATATCACACTCTTTTGAATACGGTCAGCTTATAGAAGTTTACAGTATGGTCAACTAAAATTAGTGGTATAAATCACATGGTTCAATTATTTCAAGAGAGCAGAGTCATGTTATGCCGTTAACAATTTTGCAAATGTTCGTGTATGAGTATTTATGAGGAGTGAACTCCTGTCTATATGTGTATTATCCTCTGCTTTAATTCAGAGGAGATACACCATATCATGAAGTAGCTAGTACCTGGTGGTTCCACCTGCGTTTGAACTCAAGTAACACAAAAAGATTTGCATCCACAACTGACGTTTGACATATAATCCTCTAACTTGCCCTTGTAGGACAGTACAGCGTTAAAATCTGAGTCTTGTTTTGCACTGCTCAATTGCATGCGTGACCTCTGTACTTCCCTTAAGAATGCAAGCCAGCTATGTCACATAGCACAAATCAAAAGAGTAACATGACGGTCACTTTACACAAACAAACTTAGCTATAATAATGCTAGAGACAAGGGGAATTAGATCTCATGAGTAGAAATTTTGAGCTAAAGAATTAATTTATGTTTGTTTGAAAGACATCAGTGAGACATAAAGATGTTCAGGAATGCTTAATCCTAAAGTGAATGAGATTTATCAAAGCAATTTGAAAGGATAATATGTTCATTTCAGGTTCTAAAGGCAAACGAAAGCCAAAAGAGTAAAAGCATCATACATTAAAACCTCAGAAGCTATTTTTCCTGCTGGCAACTTAGGAGCTATTTTTCATGCTGCTATTATTATCTCAAGTTTGATGCTACAATGAAAGGCAAATCTGGTTCTGGTAAGCAATTATTAACTTGCGATGAGCATTAGTTTTACATTTAAAGATCAAAGCAAACATACATAAACAATTTTAACTACATGCATATCCTTTGCTTTATGATCTCTCTTCTGGATTTATATTCATTCAAGTTCACTGTGTTTCTCACTTACCTTAACGAGCCCAGAAGCAACTGGATGAGCAACTGGAATCTGTATTTAAAAAAAAAAAATGGAGTTTATTTAGTTCATAGAAAATATATAATGGATGAAAAAGTTTGGCAGAGATTATCTCAATAGATGAACTAGACAGGAAGACTAGAAGATATTACTATTGAGCTCAGTAAAGAGACTATCATACACTTTCCTGATTGTGTTATATTCCTCCCCTTTGAAAACAGCTATCAACCAAATTATCAAGATATTAATAATACATATTTATTTAAAAAAAAAAATCCTATTTATCCAACCAATCCTAAGGATAGAGTTCATCATAATGAAAATAACTATTCAAGTGTTATTGTGTCACAAGAAGGAGGAAGGCTAGCAATTTTCTTCATTTGAGAAAAAATGCCATGAATGTTATAGCTTCTACCTACTCTTTCCAGAAATGAATTTGAACTACAGCTAAGCAATCTGCAGGTCATCACTATGATCAGATTGTGAAGTCCTTACATAACTAAATTCCACTTGGGATCATTCATGTACCTTTTTTAATATTTGAATGAACCTGGCCCTTTGTTTCTGCTGTCCCGTGCTTGGTCTAATCTTTTCAACTGTGTAAAAATGACATCATTTTGAAATCCTTACTGAAAAGTCTAGTTTCCAAGCATTTTATGAAAAACTAAAGCATAATGATTTCAGTTCAGGCTCTAAATAAAACAAATAAGAACTTGGTTTGAATAAAACATACTATACCGTAAGGTGAAATAAAAATATGCTTCATTTCATCTTAGGACAGACTGCCAGATATGATTTATTTACAGTAATTGTAAAATGTTATGAGCTATTCTTCTTTATTCACATATAACAGATTCTTTTAAAATGTATATGATAGCAAGTATTAAAAAGCAAATCAATGGCAGATTCACAATCATTTAGCAGATGGTACTTAATGTACATGTAAAAATATCTAAGCCTATTCAATATGCAGTTAATTGCTGATGAGAACACTTGATCATTTATAAGAAACCAAGTTCATCTGCCAAAAATCTTGAGAATCACCTCAAATTAAATAGATCTGTATCTTCAAGAGCACTGACCACGTGGAGCTTAGTATCATGATCACTTTAAACTCACTACTGCATGCTCATATTGATGTTCACATGAGACATCAAAGGTTATTTCCAGCTACTGATCACTTCTGGTTGTACAATACAGCAAAGCCGTGATATCGAAAATGCCTACTGGAAATGCCTAAAGCCTTTTTTTTTTCTTTTTTTTTTCTTTTTTTTTTCCTGTTCTATATGTCTACTTCATGGTCAGGGCTTCCATTAGCTCTACTCTCCAATCTTCACTACTGACTGATTAACATAGAAGATACTTGTTTCTGTGCTATAGCAGATTTAGGTAGTTAAAACTGCAGATATGCTATTCACAGGATTCAAAAAAGACCTGGCCACAAAACTTCCAGTTAGTTCCAATGTACTCATTCCAACTCTCCTAGATGCTCAATACCTGTAGTAATCTACCCTTGAGCTCACTTTAAATTGAATGATTTTTTTTTTTATTGGGGGGGGGGGGGGGGGGGGTAGCAGCGGGGGGCAGGTGGGTGGGTGGAGGGAATCATAACATAAATGTCTGGAGATTTTTATTGTTTTTTTCAAAGTACCTCTAGAGTTTTAGCTTTGGTTTCTAATGCACATAAATTGAAGTCATTTTCATTTATAGTCCAAAAGACTTTTTTTTTTTTTTATTGGTCTGAAGTGCACCATTAGTTTTACATATTCTTTTACACTGGTTTGACTTAAAAACCAACCTAGCTGTTTTGTTACAAATGGTTTTAGTTTTCAAGTAAACTAAGTGGCAAAGCAACTCAAAACACATTGAATTAATTTAAAATATTAATATCCACAACTGTCTCTAAATAAAAAACACAGAATTACTGTAGACATAGTGAGCTTTATTTCTCACAGTTCTTATTTTTAAAGTATAGTAAAGCATATTGTGTATATTCACTTAGCTTAAAATAGCAAATCAGCAACACAGGGATTGACATATTCCTTTTTTTTTCCTTGCATCTAAAACGTTTCTTTATACAGGAAAAAAATGCTTGATTTCCTTTCCTTCAATGCAAAAATAATCCTGTAAATGCACTTTTCATGTCCCAATGTGTAGTCACTTTGCTGAACTTTTAGATTCTCCAATCAGATAAATCAGATTTCCTAGTGAAGAACTAAAGCTGCAAGTACAATTTATCTTCAGTTCACTAGTAATAGTGGCAGTTACTATCTTGGGACCAGATCCTGTAAACATGCACATGAATAGCTTCAACCGTCATGGTTGGTCCAGTGATGACCATTTCACTTCATATGAGTTAGGATGTATCAAACCATTCCCTGAGATGGAAAATGTTTGCAGGGTACCAGTCCTGACATTCGAACAGGAAATGGTAAAACCAAGCCATCATATAAACTCAACTCATAAATTAGATTACACTGAGAAACAAACTATACCCAGGGATATCTTTTTTTTTTTTTTTTTTACATCTTTTTTTCCTATTATGTTAAGGATGACCCTTATTTACAACAAGGCCCAACTTGGAGCTCTTAATAGGTGCCATCTACAAACAGCAATACAGGGCATTTTGCAACTCCTGTCAACAGAGGAGTGAGACAGAATAGCACAGACGAAGCATTTTCACAAAACTGGCTCTGCAAACAACATCTGCTGAGCTGGAGGTCAGCGTGGCCCTCCTGCTGTGGTCTCTGGTGAAAGCAGCCACGAAGAGCAGAGGTCCCATCAGCACTTGGGCCAAAACAGCAAGAGTAGCAAAAGCAGGTCCCAAAGTCCCCTTTTGGTGACCTTGGCTTGCAGCAATGGTGAATACCTGCAGAGCAGTGCTTGCATTCTGATTATTAGGTCTCAGAGAGGCCACCAGGAGATAGCAGTAACTTACACCCATCTCTGGTTATAGCTGTAACGATTGCCTGCAGGCCAGCCTGAAAACTCCTCAACAGGCCCCTTATGCAGTTCACTGTGTTATCCTGATTCATTGCCTCGTTACCCTGCTATTTTCTGCTGTGCTTTCACAGATGTAATGCCTCCAGGATTTGACCCACATGGAGGCTACTCCCACATTCTGTCCCAGTGACCTTTCCAGGAGTGTTAATGATTTAATGGTAATGGTAACAGCTACCCACTTCAGAAAGGGTTGTGGAGACTGGGGCGTAAGAGGTCATTATTGTTTAACCACATTTGTTTTGCCTTTCTTCTCAGAAACTTTAAATCAGAAGACATTTCCTTAAGCAGAATGCCCAAAGTGACAGCTTTAGGATGTGTGAGAAAGACACAGTTAATTTAGTGCAAAAGATAAGACATTTCCTTGGGGAAGTACTAATTCCAGGCCTATTACCCTTCAGTGTCATTTCATATTAATGCATTGCATAGAAGTGGATGCTAAATCTTATTAATTGAAAAATATTTGTCTTTTGCTTCCTAAAATAAGTTTTTGCCTGGAGGTTAAGGAGTCTTAAAATTATTTTTGAAGTACATCCAATTTCTGGACAGTTTATTGAAAAGTGGAGAATGAAATTTGTCTGTTGCCTTGTTAATTTACATCAGACAAGAGGAAGAAAAATGATGCTTCTTGGTGACCTAAATAGCATAGTTACATAAAAAGATGGTTACAAATACAAAGTCCAGGCATATATAACATGTTAAGATTTGCCAGATGTCACAGACACATCCACATTTGTGAATACGTGTGTATACATGTCATAGTTACGTATGTAAAGTAGAGGGGTAACTATCTAAACACAGTGACTAAAACAACACTCAAGAAAAGAACTTAATGCAGCTTCCCTCTCCCTTTTTTTATGGCTGAAAGTTCCAAAAGTACCAAAACTACTGATTTTAATCCTTGTAGGTATTTTATTCATGAGCCATGAAATGACCTCACAAGAAGAAAATGGAAATATCCTTTTAAATTTAGAGCATTCTTTGCAGGGATATTTGAAAATGGTGATCCTGCTTTGCTCAGCCTTTGACTCGTCACAAAAAGAATTGCACATGGCCATGGTGTTGTCCCCTCTTTCCCCAAACTAAAGAATGAGGTTTGAAGTGAAGTCCTCACTTTGACTGGCATAGACACTAACCAGTGCAAGAGTGTCCTCAAGAGCACGGTTTCCTTCATTACATATGACAATCTGGATTAAAAAGCATTAAACCAATATACTTAATTGTATATTTGGATGTTCTTCAGGGTACAATGATGCCATGTTATTTGTTTTAGAGGTCTCAACATAAAGGATTAAATGCACTCTAATTTGGGAGTGCCAATTTAAATTGGCACTCTGCAGCTTGGTGCTTCTATAGAGACACTGTCAAGTCCACACTCTCCAGGTTACTGCTCTGCTTGCAGAACACTTGTTTGTTATTTTTTTGTTTTGTATTTCCTTGAAACTCCTTCCAACCAACTGCACTCTTTCCACTTCTCCTCCTCACATAATGGTCACGTCTCCTCCGTCTTTACTGAAGAAAAAATATTTTCCTTTTCTAATTCACTCCTTATCCATTGTTTTCCCAACCTCCAGTTCTCAAGAAATATGATTTCTTAATAAAAAAAAAAAGTCTAATTAAGCCATTTATCAAACTTTTCCAAGTGGATAGAGTGACAAATTAGCCCTATCTTCCACCAACAATCTGATGGATGGGAAGATAAAGATGCAGAGGTTGTTATTTTAGCTGGAAGCTCTCTACTATATCAATTGTTTGGCCCCAAGCCAAAAACCCCTAAGAGATGACAAGAACTAATGATGGGTCTATGAAGTTTATGCAGCGTGAGGCCTGACATCAAAAGAATCTGCCCTTATTAGCAAAATCTCTATGCCTTCTGCCTGAAAAAAAAAAAAAAAAAAAAATTACTCTAAGTAAACAAATAAAAAAAATGCAAACTACATATAAATTTGCACAATAATATATTGCCAAGTTCTGTTTTTCTTTACAAATATTAAGTGATTATTATGACACTACTTTTACATCCACCAAATGAGCCTAAGACAGGATAGACATCAAATAATTTTCCCAGAAGTAATTATTTTTTATTTTATTATTTATACTTATTTTATTCCTTCAGAAGAACTGAAGGAAGCCTGTGCACCAGATGCAATATGTGCAAGTGGAAGCAAGGATGGAGTCCTGGTCAGCAGTCCATCAACCTCATTAGGGTCAGGACCCCAAAACTTGCCCTGGATTTTTGAAACCCAACAAAACCAGATTCATAGAGGTGGTTCCACAGTCAGGACCAAACCAGAACACCAAAAGTTTCCTTGGATTTAGAGAGGGATTGGGAAAACTTATGGAAGAAAAATCCATCAAGAGGTGGATCAAGCTCACACCAGTTCTGGCTCAGGAAGATCCTGGGCCACATAGCAACATAGGCCAGAAAAGAATTCTGGGTAAATATCACTAGTTGTTTTCTCATGTTTTTCTCTTCCTAAGTATTCATCCTTGGTTATATTAGGACACATGATTTTAGACAAAATGGATGCTAAGTCTGACACTGATCTTATGCAACATTACAACAAATTACCTTCAAAGTTTGTAGCTTACATCCTTCTTCCTTTTCACCAGATTTTTTAATATACATTCATTCCTATATATAATGGAAAATGTACATACAAGGTGGAATACAGTTATTACTCTGATGGAATGCAGGAATAGAAAAGAATACAATGGACAGGTTAACTTCTCAGGAAAACAAAACATTTTGATACTCGATTAGAAAAGTTTGACTTAAATCAAGCCATTTTTGCAGATACTTTACATTACTGTGAATTAGAATTAAAATCCTTTTTTTTTTTTTTCTCTCTCCACATTTTCCATAGATTTCTTGATGTCTCATTTTTTATTACATTTTCCTCGTGGAAACAGAACAGCATTCAACTTACTGGCAGATTGAGAAACTGTAGTACTGCTTTGTAAAATCCATCTGCAGTAATTCTGTGTAGCTGAGCATTAATATA
The DNA here is from genome assembly GCF_964211825.1 of Aythya ferina. NCBI lineage: Eukaryota > Metazoa > Chordata > Aves > Anseriformes > Anatidae > Aythya > Aythya ferina. Next base: position 69,230 of record NW_028181220.1, on the reverse strand, counting down.
CCTGATCAGATTGATTCATCTTTTCAACAGGATAATTTTATAGCATGGTATTACAAACAACAGTGCATTGAAAAGAGGAAATAATTATGTTATAGTCATCCATATTCAGCACATCCTGAAATATTTTACTTTTGTTCTCCAGTCTGCATTTAATATTATGTATAGAAGCCGCACTATGCAAAACTAGGGTATGTAATCAATCTTGAACTTTCCTGTGTCTAAGTAAAATGCCCTGTATTCATCCCTCTTCTATAGCCACCTATCCATCAAGCAGCTTACCCTGAAAGTGAAAAACAAGTGGCTTTGCACTCGTGGAGTTTTTCTTTCTTGTCACTTTTCAAAGAAGGGCATGCCATTTAATCTGCCACACTGCTTTTTAGCTTGAGACATAAAGGCCATTTACTTTGCTTTATCAGCTGTAGGAATGTCCATAAGCTCTGATGTTTTGGGGTGAGCTTAAAAAAAAAAAAAAAAAAAAAAAAAAAGGCAAAACAGCTTGGAGTATGTGAGGTCTAACATAAACAATCATGGAAAGAATAAAAGAGGGCTTCTTAATACTGAAACCTTACCAGGCAACTTCAAAACAAGTAATAAGAATTCTGGAGAATATATTGTGAACCATGCAATGCCATCATAATTCAACTTCCATTTTCCTCCTGATGTGCTTGACATTCCTAAGTACAAGGTACTTTCTTAGCTGTTTATTGATAATAGGGCTACTTAGGAACTGCATTGTGGGTTCTTTATATGCCATTAATTTGTAACTTTTTGGATGAAGATGTAAATAAAGATAACACAGTGGCTGTAGTTTTCTACTCAGAATGGTATTTTTCCAATAAAAACTAAATGTAAGTATTACAGCAATACACAATCAAGTGTTCAAATGTCATTGCTTCTAACTCAGAAAGGCAAGTTCTTGAACAAAGAAGCTTAAATGCAATTTGGCTAGAAATTAAGTGTTATTCAGCAAAAGATCAGTACTGAAGTTGTCAATGAACCAAACTGTCTGCTTACTTATAATTAGCAACATGGTCATTGTCTGGCTATCCTGGTATATTGTAAATAAGCCTGTGCAGACTATATGATTTAAGATTATTTAGAAGACAGCCTCAAGAGATAGGTAAAATAACTCTCTTAATCACTCAGTCAGGTTGGCTTAGGGGAGTAGTAGATACAACTAAGTCCTATTTAACCCTTTCTCAGTAAACTGAATAAAGGTTTGTTACTTTCTTTAAATATTACTCCAATTACCTTATATAGCAACCTCATTCAGAACTATAAGCATCAGATTTTTCAAAGCCTCCTGAATTCCCTAAACTTTTTAGCAAGCAATATTAAGAGTTGTTGCTCAGTAATTTACACTTTATGATACAATTCCATGGAAGACTTTAATCAAAAGTTTTTCCCCAAATAAATAATAGCCAGAACTTTACTACACCCCAGACTTGTCTTTTGGTTGCCAGATGACTATTTATTTCACTCTCTATTTTATTTTTGCATGCTTTACTTTAGACTTTCAGGTTGAGCTTGGCTAATATCTGGGAGGAAATTTTCAAAAGCAAACACTTTTTTCTCCATGTCTGCTAAACATTTTAGATAGGCCAAGACAGATAAAAAAGTAGAAAAGAATAAATGTTAGAGAAGAGTAAATTAGAAATCAGTTAGAAAAGAGTAAACGTGAATGATTTACTCTGAGCTCTCACAGTCCTTAACTATTAATTTGCATCCTGGATATGTTTTGGACCACTCCAACTAACTTTCCAACCAAAAAATCTGCTCTAGGTTGCAACCTGCTCTAGGTGGCCCTGCTTCAGCAAGCACGTTGTACCAGATAACTTCCACAGGTCCCTTCTAACCTCAACCATTCTGTGATTCTTTGACCTCCTTTTCACAACTCCAGAAAATACAGCAAGTCCATATATCTATGGTTTCTACCTGTAATACACATCTCAGCAGCTAACCTCAGGTTAAACTATAAATTAACTCATCCTATCTTTCTACTTTAACACAGTATTTAATCAGTTAGGGCTGAAGGATACACACCAAAAGTTTGCCAGTAAATATTGCCTGGTAGATTTTGTGGAAAATAACAAGTTCAGTAGGACAAAACTAAAAATAATTACTTAAGCCCCATCTGTCTATTGAAGCTAGACACAAAAGCAAACAGATTAGCCTTGTATGAACTTAGGCTTTTCCATCCTGTCTGTGCAAGTGAAATTGAGATACAGTGAATGTGACAGAGTCTAGAGATATCACTCAGCTATGGCAATTAAAGTACAGGTTTCAGCCACAGAAGGAATTATTTTTGTCTCAATATATTCTTCTAAATTGTCTTAATATTATGTATGTTTTCAACTTGAAGTAATTTTAGTCTCTTGTATTGCAAAAAGCTTCTGGTTTTAGGAAGATGTTCATGGGAGCATTAAGACAGAGATTTTGCTCACTGAATGATACATGAAGGCAGTAATGATTTTAGAGCTGCATGTCCTATTTTAGCTATTTCCACTATCAGGAAAAGATGGGTTGACCTACTTGTAAGTAACAAAAATAGCCAAGGATCTTTAAACAAAATCAATCTCATCGAGTTGAACAGAAATGGAGAAGTATAATTGTTCCATTTCTTTTCTCTTTCCAGATCTTGCAACTGCTCAGAGCATAACCTGGGGACATGCACATCCTGGCACAGGAAGCAGGAAAAAAAGAGTACACCCACAGTGTCTTTTGCTTGACATGGTTGAGCATAGTTAATTAATGAAAATCTCAACAGCTTGTTTTTGAAATATATTGTTTAAATTCGAGGCCAAAAGAACTTCAGTGAGGATTTTGGTTAGCATCATTCTGTGGACTTGAAGATACAGAGTGGAAGTAGAAGATACAGACTGGTAACTGAGACACACACACACAAAAGATAGATCAGGAGAGATCAGAGGCTGAAAAGATCACTTATTTGAAGGGATGGAATGGACTAATTATGAACTTGATTTGGTGCAGGGCAATGTCCAAACGACATCTGGAGTACCTTTCAGACCTTAATGAAGGGATGTTCTGTGTGAGGATAAACTTTCTGCAAGATTCTGGAAGTAACAGCATACAAAAAACAAATCTTAACTTTAAAATCTTTTAGGATGGTTTACAAAACAGAAACTGCACATTTGCCACAAGAGCTAATTTTTTATTTCTGAACTTATATTGGTTTAATCCCTAGGAAACCTATTTACTTTTGGGGGAGGGGGGGGGAATAAAAAACAAGTCTGAATATAAACCACTCTGTCAGCCTGCAGAGATTTAGTTCTTGCTTTATTCAAAACCCTTTTGACTATCTCTAGTCACTTTTAGAATTCTACAATTAGACTTGGTCTACCTAACTTTTTGCTATTTTTTTAGTTTTATTTGCTATTATTCTAAGGATGAATATTGGCTATTTTACATTCAAACTCTATTTTCTGCACAAAGTCCTGTATGTGACTAAGATATGATTAGCAGTTACAATGATCAGCTGAGACTATCAAAGCCTTTATGCAGCATAACAACTTCACTAGATGGCAGTGGAGAGAAATATTAGATTATATAATTTTATTTATTTTTTTAATAGGACAGGGAAACATCCCAGTAAGTACTGCAGTTTATTAGTGTTGTCTGTGTTAACTCCAGATCACAAGACAGCAATGTTTTTGCCCATACAAAAGTCTGGGGGTTCCTGCCCAGTTAAATCTACATGCAAACATTTGCAGGAGCACTGTCACGTACTTCTCCAGTCCTACCACAGAGATGCAGAGAGCAGCTCTTATTTATCCTTGAACCTTTGTGTTGCAACTGCTCTTTCTATATCTTCTGTGTATGAATAAACATCACGTTTCTGTTGTCATAGTCACTAAAGCAATCCCAGGGAAAGAATCAATGCCATCACACATCAGGCAGTCCCAGGACCAGAAGCAGACAGGGAAGAGCTGTTGCTGCACTGGGTGGAGAGACAGCCTGGATGTAGCCAGGGCTGGGAGCAGAGGAGGGCACAGCACGGCTGTCATGCTGGGGGTGTGTGCCTGCCTGACCCAAGTCCTCTTGCCAGCCAGCAGGCTTCAAGAAAGGAAACATGAGTCTTTGACAAAGGAGCACTGAAGCATTTCTAGAAGCAGGACAAGACAGTTTCGTGTCTAGGGCACAAGCAATTTTCTCAAACTCAACTGTACCATGTTTTTTCCTGAAACTTGAAGACAGGGTTCCCCAAGGAAATCATCACACTGATGCCATAATCATGAGGAAGTAAACAAGTGAACAATAAGAAAAAGCAACAAAGAAATTTGAAGACATTTGTGAAAAATACTATTTATATTCATGAAAATACTTTTCATTCTCTCTCTTTATGCTGCTCAATTTTTTTTTTATTTATTTTTTTTGTTAGGAGAACTTAGTACCCCTTACAACTGACTGAAGAAACAAAGAACAATTTTAGAGACTCCAAGACCAAATATTTCAAGTACCAGGTCTTGTTATATGTCCTAAGATACAAAACCTTCAAAAATTCAATCTTTTGAATTCAGAGAATTGATACTTGCCAGCTTTTAGAAATTAACACTTGAACAAAAATTAAAATCCAGAATGGAGAGGATGATTTCTCCTGAGATCATGCCTTCAGTTAGAAGACTATCAGTGAAATTCGTCAAAAACTATGGAGTTGTCTGGCTTTGTTCATAATGTTCAGAATATATAAATTATCATTTTGCACTTTCAGATTAAAAACAATAATAGTTTCTTCTATTACCAGATATAAATATGTTTTCTAAGGTTTGTTTCTTGCCTTTGGAGAAATGTTATTTTAAAAACTGATTCAGTGACTAAATCATACTTTTCTGTATTAAGTCATGCCTTTACTTAGCAATGGCCAAGAATTCTTCTTACTGATACCTTGTCCTCTGACATCTCTTCTGCTTGCTTGCCAAACTGTTTCCAATAGCTAGCAGAGAATCAGGATATTGCAAGTGATGATAAAAAACAAACCCAGTTTTGTTGCAAGTGACTTCTTGACTTAAGTCTGCTATGCACAAACCTCCATTCTAAGACTTGAACTTTTAAAGGCATAATTCTCTGTATTTTTGTGTAAACATGACCAGATGAGAAACAGTTCCTTATGGCATTAATTCTCTGTGATTTCCCTTAATTTTCCTCTTCACTGGCCTTAGTGAAACAGAAATACGTAGAACTACAAAGCCCTGGGATTTAGTTAGTGACACAGTGGGTTGGGTTCTCTGCTTTGCAACTCGCACATGGCTCCACTCAAACAAACATGTTAGATATGGCTGTCAGATATAGAATGCTGCAGAAACCAATCACTGCCATGATCATCAAGAGGCAGGTAAAAATGTTGGATTACATGGATTCCTAGGAGGAATGCACTTCAAATTACTTTAGTGGGGTTTCCTAAATTGAGATGTTATACATAGACAGCTACAATTCCAGCGTTTGTAAACTGAATACGCTCAGCAGTAACAAAACAAAAGACCAACATGACAAAACAGAGTTGCAACTTATGCTCGCTCCAACCTGCGCCACAGGGAAGTAATTTTATTTTCTCATTACTATTAGCTTCATGCTGTATTTCCCCTGATGACTCCAATACACAGTGAAATGGCTCAGTACTCTGGTAAGAGGCTAAAACTCCTCTCAAACAGCCTACAGACTGGCAAAATTTTCCATTTAGATCATTGCACTCACACAGTTGCTCTTTTTAAACTGTTTAGTCCTACATGAGAAAAATCTCGATCACAAAATTATGATACCTGTTAAACCTTATCCTTACCCCTTTCTCCCAGACCCACTCATAAATCACTGTGGATTTGCCTGGAAGCTATGTCATCATATTACTCTTAATTTAGTGACCAATCAATATTCATTTCTATATTTCTGACTACTATAAATGATGACAATGTTTTAAGGTGCTGCTGATGTGAATATAATATCTAGAGTTGTTCTGTCCATGCTCACGTGAAATGTAGAGTCAGAATGGAAAAAGATATTTACATGTGTATTTTCTTCTATATAATCTTCATCCAACTGCATATACAGCAGCTGCCCTTGCTTTTCAAAGCTACAAACATTTCCTAGTCTACTTTGTTTGCATTTAATTCGCTTCACAGCACTTGGATTCAGTACTACTACAAAAAAATTAGTGACCTATTTTTTTCCTTAGGTCTAGAAGTAGGATTTGCATGATGGGGACATTGGTTAGCATCCTTTGGCCCACTGATAAGAACATAGCCAGCACAACACTCTGCTTGAAACGAGGACTGAAAATTGCTTTATTATTGCTATGATAATGCATCATCAAAATTAGATGTTCTCTTCCTTATCAATTTCAAATTATAAATATCTATGATCCTTTAAGTGTTTTATTAGATTTATTGGCACTTATAATACCTACATTAAATTGAAATAACCACAACATAACAGGAAAATAAAAAATAAAATAATAAAAAACAACAACAACAAAAAAAACAAGCTACCTTTGTCCATCAAAGAGCTTCATCCTTTTAGTCACAAAGAACCCTCTGAGCAGTCCAAAACAGCTTCCTCTGAGAAACTTGCTCTAATTTCCTGGGAGCTCAACCCTATTTCTCTCTTTTCTAAAGGGAAGTAGGCATTTAATTGTTTAGTGACTACAGATGATTTTTGCCACAGCCTGATTAGCTGATTAGAGCCATAAAGACTATAACTATCATCAGCATTAAAAAATTACTACTGTTTGGCCTTAACACAACTGAGAGAAAATTGTTTTTTATGCAATTTCTTCTTACACTTTTTGCTTACAACATGCAGATTTCTCTTTGTTGTTGTTTTGTTCTGTGTTTTTTTTTTTTTTTTTTTTTTTTTTTTTTTTTTTGGCCCATAGTCATGCAAAGTAACTCCTCCTGACTTGTCTCTTATCCCACACTACACAGTTCATGTAAAATGTTTATTGCAAATCTAAAACTGGGAATCAGCCCTTATGTATTAATGCAGAACCATAGCTACACAGCAAGAAGAAGCTGATGCATGGTGATATTTTCCCTCTCCTTTCTCAACAGTGAAGTATTTGGGGGCAGGATCAGTGCAGTCTGCTGTCGTGGTTCTGCTCGAGTGGGCAGCCGAGCTCCACCACAGCCGCTCTCTCACTCCCCCTCCTCAAAGAGGAATGGGGAGAAAATATGTGAAAAGGGCTCAAGGATTGAGATAAGGACGAGAAAATCACGCAATAATTATTGTAACGGGCAAAACAGACTCGGCATAAGGAGATAGTAAGATTTATTGCCTACAACTAACAAGCGAGAGAAGTGAGAAAACAAAGGGAAAAAAAAAAACAAAAGCACCTTCCCCCCATCCACCCTCTTCCATCTCCTCCCCCCGAGCGGCGCAGGGGAACGGGGGAATGGGAGTTATGGTCAGTCTACAGCACTTCTTCTCTGCCGCTCCTTCTCGGTCACTCTCGTCCCCTGTGCTGTGGGGTCCCACCCACGGGATGCAGTCCTTGATGAACTGATCCGGCGTGGGCTTCCCACAGGCAGCAGCTCTTCCAGAACTGCTCCAGATATGGGTCCATACCACGGGGTCCATCCCTCAGGAGAAAACTGCTCCAACCTGGCTCCCCTACGGGCTGCAGCTCCTGCCAGATCACCTGCTCCTGCGTGGGCTCCTCTCCACGGGCTACAGGTCCGGCCCAGAATCTGCTCCGGCAGGGGTCTTCCACAGGCGGCAGCCTCCGTCGGTGCAGGGCCACCTGCTCCACCGTGGTCTCCTCCACGGGCTGCAGCGTGGAACCCTGCTCCACCGTGGTACTCCATGGGCTGCAGGGGGACATCCTGCTTCACCATGGTCCTCACCACAGGCCGCAGGGGACTTCTGCTCCGGCGCCTGGAGCACCTCTCCCCCTCCTTCTACACTGACCTTGGTGCAAGGCTGTTCTCTCACTCCCTTGACTCTCCCGGCTGCTGTGTGGCGCAGCGTTTTTTCCCTGTCTTAAATATGCTCTCACAGAGGCGCAAAACAACATCGCTTATTGGCTCGGATCTGGAAAACAATGGGGCCCTTCCCAAACATGGGGCAGCTTCTAGATCTTTCTCACAGAAACCACCCCTATGGCTCCCTGCTACCAAAACCTTGTCACATAAACCCACTACATCTGCACACCTGTGGCTGCCCAGTGTGAAAGCCCACCCAGCCAGGAGAGCATGAAACACAAAGGAAACCTTAATCCTTCTGACTGTGCGTTTTAACAGCAATTATATTACACCTTGATCTGGTTCTGAAGCTTAAACAATAGTGATATGAAGCTGAAGACTGAGTGCCAACTTACAAACTAAACTAAGTTTCATATATCAGTAAATCCTTGACCCGACTGGATTATAACTTAAAACCCTGATAGGCACCTAGCTACAATAGAAGCAGTGGAATAATAAAGCAGTAATTTTATTATGAATCCAAATATTAATTTTATTGTGAATCCAAACCTAATTCTCTCTTAGAAATATATTTCATATCATAGCCTCTCACTTCTGCTCAGATTTGTATTCCCTTTTCTAGAAAGTATTTGAAAATAAATATTTGAGTTTGAGTTCTATATATAACTAGATTATTTATCTTTTAGCTACATTTTTCTTTCAAAAGCAATTAAGAGTTCCAGTTGCTTGCCATGGACATTAGACGTGAGTTTTCAGCTCGTACAGTCACACTCTACTTGTGTTTACTGTGCAAGACAGTTAGAACAGTATGTGGGAATGAAAAGACATCATTTTTGTGGAATTGAATGAATTGTATAAATTTTACTTCTGAATTACTCTGCAAACTTGGAATTCTCACATGATTAAGAAGCCCATTCAGATGTTTTCCAGTCTTTCATTTTCTGTCTTTGATGCATTTGCCATTGGGTTTTTCACAGCATATTAAGTTTTCCATATGGTTTCATTTACGTTTCTAACACAAGAGACCGAACTTGCCACCATGTGTAGTTTAGGTCTCAATTGTAGGTCACATCTAACTAGGTAACACATAGAAAATGAAAAAGTCCTAGCACCTCTGTGGTTATCCCTGCTGAATAATTGCACCAGTAGCTGAATTTTGCAGTACAGATGTTGGTAATTTGCCATTGAAAACCACCAGTATCAAACTGTCAGAGTCAAGAAATGGCTTTAATTATTTCCTCCTTGGAGTGGTAATAGCCACTGCTTGGATACTCCCAAAGCTGAAGCATGTTTGTTTGGGTGATTTCTTAGCACATTTAGCGAACGCAGCTTACCTGCACTTGCCAGCCCTGCTGGCATTGAAGATTTGCTTCCAGTCAGTGCAAAGGCAGACCAAAGTGATTGCTTCTATGAGGCATTAGATCATCTGGAGACCACCTTCATTAACTTTTTTTTTTTTTATTTATTTTCCCCGGTCACCAAAGACCAACATTGTTTTTCTGCTTCATTGAGCACTGAAAATAGAAAATAAATCAGACAGAAAACTCTTGGAAATAATGATACAGGAATACAGGAAAATCCCTCCCAGAGAGGGAATAATTAAAAATTAAAAAAAAAGAAAAAAAAAAAAAGAAAGAAAAATAAGAAGCTGCAGAAAACTCAATGGAAAAATTCACTAAGAAGGAGGGAGTTGAGTACATGCATTCAGTAAACTGTCCAGCTTCCTGCTAATTACACTTTTTTTCCCCATGGCTGTAGGTTACTAGTGAAGAAGCCTTTATGCTCTCAGTGGTAATACTGAGGTCCAGAACCATTTTATGCCCAGACCTTTGGCTTCATCCTTGTAATAAAAAGCAAGACAATACTCATGCTTTGCTTGTTGCCCTATTCTTCTAATAAAGAGCTTTTTTTCTACTAAGTATTCTCTAAAGATGAACAGAATATAGTGATAAAACAGCAGCTCAAAAATAAAATAAAAAATCAAGAGCAGGTCAAAATATTTTCAACATTTCATAGCAATTCTTATATTATTCTCTGTCCTTCAAATATACCCAAATCCCAGAAAAATTACATACTGATGTTAATGTGAACGTTTCCACAGGAGCCTGCACATGGCTTTGTCTTGTGCTTCAAAAGAATTAATAAAAGCCCTTGAAAACAACGGTTGGGCTAGGATTTTTATTCCTCATCCCCATACTCTATCCATTTGGTAAGATGATCTAACCTGTACATCCCTTAATGTTATTTTGTCTCCGAAGTGGGGTAAGGTTTTTCTTCCTAGATGGCTGCAGGGATTTCTGGCCTTCTGGTAGAAGGGTATTAAGGCAGGCTGAGGCAAAGTTTTTCTGAAGCCTGGAGGAGCTTCTCTCCATTGATCTTGGTGGCCTTTGGATTAAATCATAGACAAGCAAGGAATCACTCTGATGTTCAAGCAATATCCTTGCACTTGGCCAGCATAAAGTGCTCTGTATTTAATGTGCATGCTTCAGATATTTGTGCAGTCTGAGCACATTTTCCCACACGTATTCACCTTCTCTTCTGCTAACTTCATGTCACAGACTTCCACCAGGATTGCTAGTGCAACACCACAAGTATAGCATTAATGGTCTTGGTGTTACTCAGGAAGGTTGGATGGAATCATAGAATCATAGAATCATAGAATATCCTGAGTTGGAAGGGACCCTTAAGGATCATCAAGTCCAACTCTCGACACCGCACAGGTCTACCCAAAAGTTCAGACCATGTGCCTAAGTTCACAGTCCAATCTCTTCTTAAACTCAGACAGGCTCGGTGCAGTGACCACTTCCCTGGGGAGCCTGTTCCAGTGTGCAACCACCCTCTCTGTGAAGAACCCCCTCCTGACGTCCAGCCTAATGATTCTGGAAGACAGAGAAGCAAGACATTGCTTATAAATAAGAAGAAATACTATGAGAAAAAAAACAGTCTAAAGAAATATGTTGGGATTCCTTTGTTTGGAAATACTTGCCAGCCAAGAAGTCTTTTAAGTCAGTAAGAACTTAACTCTAAGTTGTGCAACGTTTGCTATTAATTTGTACAGTGCTTGTAAGTACAGCCAAGGAAAAGGTCAAAGAACGTTTTAAACACAGCCTCATTTTCCTTCACTTTATTTTTGTTTTCTTTTAAGGTTAGCTATTAAAAAAATAAAATATTTTGAGAAAAAAAAATAGAAATGATTACTACTTTAAAACAAGGAACTCAGAAAAGAGATGAAAATGTGTTTTCTTCCAACCCCAGCAAAATAAAGGCCCACATATTCTACTGAGTTTTTCATCACTCACTAAGATATTTAAAGATATTTTTCCATATACACCTCTGCAATAAATATTTCTATCTAGTGACAACTTCTAATAGCAGTGATTTCTGCTGCTAATATTACACCAGAGTAATGGTAACAAACACTATGTGTCAGTATCACAGACTCTTTGACCATTATTGGAAAAGATTATAATACTGGTAATAGAGGTTTGTGATCAATAGCTATTAAAGTTTTGCTATTATTCCTGCAGAATAGCTAAAAGTATAAATAATAATGAGTTATGGAATGCTCTCTAGTGTCTCTGCATGGGCAGGAGTTGTTTCAATTGCAGCAGGCAAGTCTTGTGTGTGGCATATCTCACAAAATTGATATCTATGCATGGAGCTAGGTGTCATTGACATCCAACTCACAGCTGAAACTATTTTGGAGTTTTGTTAAGAATGACACAATTTGATGAATGGAGATTAATGATTAAAATATTTCAGCCTTTCTAAGTCCTCACACAATGTGACAGCAAATAAGTCTTCAAAGAGATTTATTTTTGTTCCTAGCAGCTGGATATCTAGAGCCTGCCGTTCCTGAGGGAGTCCCAGAGACCTACTTGATGATGGGAGCATTTCACAGCTGTAAGAGATGCGGGTTGTTAAACAATGACTTGAACTATAACATATTTTAGCTAACAGACTCTTAAAACCCTGAGGTTTTCTAATTGACTACAGCCTGCTTATCGCTGGAAACCTGCAAGCTCCCATGTTGTAACACGAGGTAGTGAAAGCCTGTCTTTAACATGTAATTTAATTACAAGGAAATTACTCCAGAAAAAAAAAAAAAAACAAAACAAAACACCTTCCACCCCATTTTCTGCTGTCAGAGGTGCAGGTGGGCCAGGAGACTTGATGACGTGAATTAGATGATGTGATTCCTGATGGACCGTGGCAATGGTGTCGGTCTGAGGACCATTTCAGAATGTACAAATGTGAATAAAATCTGCAGTGAGAATAGTGGATAAGTGGTGTACACTGGATTCTATGAAATAAAAATTAGGAAATGGCAGAGAAATTGCCCTCCGTCTCATGAGGTCCTTACACAGGGTGCAGACAGCAGTGAGATATATTCTGTTGTCAGTGCCTTTTTTTTTTTTTTTTTTTTGGCCTTTGACCATTGTGATGGTGCCAAAATTAGCACTGTAAGATCAGATCCAGTATCACCTCTTCAGAGAAGAAAACACCTGCAATGGATATCGTCAAGGCTCCCTTCTCTAAGGCATAATGGCAATAATAGTATTAAAGGCCTTTATGATTCGTAGAAAAATATTTGTTATTATCACTTACAAAGGGAAAGAGGTGTGAAAATTAATTGTTTTGTGTACCTACACTGAATATTTATTGGCAAGGTCATTATTCAATTACAAACATATCCATTTTGAACTTGAAAGAAAATTTAATTTGGACAATGCCTGAAAAACATTCCTGAAGTCATGATGATAGGAATAGAGCTTTGGTAAAGCACTTTTTACAATCTACATGCACACTTAAAAACCACTTTGAAACTCATCAAAGATTTAATTACAGGCTCTGTAGTGATCTATATTATTAGGCCTTGATTATTTTTGAAAAAATATGCTACATTAACTTACATATGATGGAGTTGTAGATTTAAAGAGCTTTAAAGTGTTATAATTAAAATTAAATAACCATAAACAAAATTAATGAATAACGCTTTCTGGTTCGTATCCCTAGTTTTTATGGACTCTATTGACTTGCTGATTAGTATGCTGAAAGTAGTCATTTTCTATCATGCAATCATAATTTTGAATGGCTGCATTTGTAGATATAATTCTTCTCAAACCCCAAACGATGAAGATCAAACTACAGAAAGTTCCAGAAATGCAGGTACTGCCTTGAAATAACAAGACTAATAAAAAATCTAACAATTAGCACTTTCATGTTATAGGAGATAAATATATTAATTATTAGAGTTATGATTTGCATGGCTTGCATTAAGAATGTTATTTTGAAAAATCTAATTTATTTCAAGTAAGCTGTGCCAATTGATCCACAGTAGAAATAACAACAACATCCCAGGGAGATTAATCTTTTTTGAACCACATACTTAATCACAATATGATAAAATGTAGTGTAACAATTTAGGTCAGCATGAAGCATTTCATTTGACAATAATTTATTATTGTCACTCTATTTTGACATGCTTTAGTAATTTTCATTGAGCATCATGCTGTCTTGCCTCAGTCATATACAGCATCTTGTCACAAAACAATTCAAGTCCTACTTTGATTTTTTCCCCAGGAACAGAGACTATGTGTGATGTCTAATGTTTATATAGTGCCAGTCAGCTTACAGGCATCATGTCTTAAAGACAGAAAAATCCAATAATTTTGGATTAACAGAAAAATCCAATAATGCCAATTTTGAAGCCATTAATTTTCTTGTATTTCAGTGCCAGAAATCAAACTACTGGCATTAGGCATGCTTATGGGTGAATAACAGCTGGATGGGAATGTGGGCAAAGCTTCGAAGGTGGATGAGATCACTGTGTAAGAATTACCTCAGCAAAATAACTAAGTATAAAGAAAAAAGCTATTCATTTGAAAGAAGGAAGATATCTTAAAGGAAACCAATGCTTTAGAAATGGCAATGCAATTTTAGATACAACAAATAAATGGAATATCTCACAGCACTTTGTAGACTTTTTATAGTCTACAGTCTATTTATATTTTCTATAATATATCCATCTGCTAGGAGGAAACCAGGCAGTTTTGCATTCTCCATGGATAATGTTGAACTCCATTTTGCTCTAGCAAATTCTTAAATTCCTCAGAAAAATCAAGAGGAAAACAGTCTGGAGAAAGCCAGCCAATGTCCTTCATGGTGGATCCACATCAGACATTGGAAGTGGATGCTACACTTTGTTAAAAACACATACATTTGTTTTGTTTTTTCTTCTCAATATTTTGGCACATTTGTTTCCCATATATTCCTTGATGAAACAAAGCTGCTGAGTTGATCCATGCAGCTGTTCCTAAAACAAGTGGTGCAGGACACAGTCCCAAGTGGCACAACCCAGGGTGCACTAAACCTTCCCCAAACAGGAATGTTTCTGCTTAGGTGGGAGCTGAGCTGTCATCTCACAAGCTGGACTGTGGCTACCGGCAATGCGAGGCTGCTTAAATCTGGTCCTCATTTCTTCTTTGCAAGACCTTGATGACCACAAAAGTGAAAAATAAAAGAACTTTCGTCTATTTGGGGATGGAAAAAGTTTTTCTTCACTGTGGGTAAGGAGCTACTGCGCATTCCTGTAACTGCTGACTTTTGGGTGTTTCTCCCCTTAAGTGGTTAAGTAAAAATAGATATAAATAATGATGTATTTGATTTCCACCTGAAACTTTTACTGGATCAGGTCTATAGGGAAGTAGATTTCCAGTGTGTCCTCAGCTGTGGAAGGAGAGACAGGTGCAGGCTGAAAAAAAGGCTTGTTATAATCACTCCTCTTCAACACAGCTGGCTCAACAAAAGCACAGAGGTTTATTTGGACCATGCTTGGAAAACGGGAATTTCTATCTTTTTGTTCTGTTCTTAATGTACTGTGCAAAAAGGTCACTTGTTCTGGCAGTGGCTAATATACGACATCTGAGCAGACCCTTAACTGGGCTAAATTGCCATAGTTCACCAGAATAAATAGCCACCGCAGCACTCACTGGCCAAGGAGCCACTTTAAAATGCTTTTGACTAATTTCCTGTTACTAAGTTGGTCTTCAAATGCCTCTAGATAACTTCCTGGCAGTGCAGTTAAAACCCAATTTGCAGAGTGGCGTTTCCATAGTCTTTCCTTTGATTCAGAAGCCAGCACTTAATGCTTCCTATTTATCGTATTTACTCACCTC
This sequence comes from Aythya ferina, assembly GCF_964211825.1. NCBI lineage: Eukaryota > Metazoa > Chordata > Aves > Anseriformes > Anatidae > Aythya > Aythya ferina. The sequence goes on along the minus strand of NW_028181220.1, from coordinate 54,124 downwards.
TGATGGTGGCCTCAGTGGGGGGTTGACTTGAGAACCTTCCTGGTGCAATTTGCATTGACATAGTGCAGATAAACAGTGGCGTTAAAGCCTTCCACCCACCATCTGGTGTTTTTTCTGTTATGTACTTACCACTCTGTGGAGTCCCCGTTTTGTGTGGAAGGACTTCATGCCTTTCTTCTTCTGGCATGTTGAGCTGGATGACACAAACATCCCACCCCTTTGCTATCCAGTATAAATTTATTGCTCTTAAATTTTGAAGGTTGTATTGTTTGGTTATGACGGCAATTCCTCAGAAGTTTTTTCATGACCAACAAATACTGAATATTGATTGGAAAAAAAAAAAAAAAAAAAAAGAAAGAAAAAAGGATCATTATCTCCACAATACATTTTCTTAAATCCTTAATATATATTAATATATTAATGTGCAATTATTTGAACTTAAGCAGAACTCTTTTTAATTGTAGCATTTGATGATAATTTGACTTCAAGTAAGGTTGTACCCTAAGTGGGATTTCTAGTCATAAGATTCCTTCACTAGAAACAGATGAAGAAATATATATTTAAGCATAAGAAACCAAAATCTGAATGGTGATGTTCAGAATAGGGCGTTCTTTTCTACAAGGCATAAATCCCAAAATTATGAGCTCAATTCTTCTTCATCTACATGAGTTCTGATGGAAAGCATGTATCATTCACAGGACAGCACAGTGCCAGCAAGTGATCTAGTTTTTGTACCCATGATGTATAGCTGAGATTTTATTTCCAGTCATACATAAAATTACATGAACAAGGTGGAAAAGGAGCATTGCTTCAAACAGTAAGAAAAGCTAGAGGAGATCTTAGCAGCCTGAAGTCAGAGGGAAGAAGATGTTCTCAGGGCTGCTCTCTTGAGTCCTGATGCAATCCTAGAGACCACCCCAAGGCAGGTCAATGGAGATGGATCAGAGGCAGGACCCCAAAATGGTGGTTTATGTGGAGTCCTTGTAGCCTTTCTTTCCTGGCAGTTACTTCCAACAAATGCACTAGAAAAATAACTGAAAGAGGCAGGGAGAATGGTGGAAAAAGGAAAAGATAGCATTTTTTTTTTGCAAAATTTTGGCCCACATGGTGATAGTGGGGAGATGGAAAAATGTTCATGTCCCAACCTGACTGCACTCCATCTGTTTGCAACAAGATCCTTAGTCCCTGTGTAAGCAGAGGGAAAAGGGATGGGCTATTTTATTGCACATTCATGTAGATTTTGAAAGGAGGAAACCAAGCAAGCTAAAATTAAATATAATTTTCTTTTTCCCCATAGACTCACTCTGGATGGATGCCAAACCACATTTCAGAGGGGTGAGAAAGACCCAACATCTGCTTCTGGTGTAACTGTTTGTATCTTCACTCTAGGAAAATTAGGTTTGAAATAATCTCAAATTGTCTGACACCTGTATCCTATTAGAAGTGACACATGGAAACACCTTCAGCATACTGAATTTAGCACCATGTCAACAGTTTAAAGTTAACAGGAAAAATTGGTAAAAATCATTGCTTCCCAGTTTCTGCTGAAACAGATCTGGTGTCTTTTCACAGGATCATACTGCAGGCTTGATCCATGAATGTAATGGGCTTTGAGCCCATAATTACAACATGGCTTGTGTCCCTGGCTGTGGCTTGAATTAAATTCAGTGTGCACCTCAGGGTGACTGGTGCACTGCATTTTGAGCCAAGGCTTGCTGGAGGCACACCTAAGGGCTGGGTGCCAGCCAGCAGCCAGGACATGGGCATGCAGTGGTTGCAAGGACAGTTTCTCTGAAGTTTGGCTGTGAATCTGAAGTTTAGCAACTTGCAGATATTAGAATAGCAAGCAGGTCACGTCTTATTTGTCTCAAGAAGGGGAGTTGTATTCCTGCTACAGAACATAAATTCTGCCGTGGCATAACGGTTTGCTCATGTTTGGACACAAAGAAAATACAAAAGACTTCAGGATTCATGCATCTGGTCTTGCTATACCAGCTGTGCACATCCCTCAGTGCAGACTGCGATGTGCACGTAGTGTTTTACTCTAAACTCCCTTCCCCAACCATCGTAATCTCCCATTTGCAAATGCCTCCCTTATCAGAACAGATCTGGTGACCTTTTCGCAGATAATGCACTGATAGTAAGTCTCAAGTTATTCTGAGAAGGACGTTCATTAAAATTCATAAAACATTATGACTTCCATAAAAATTATACTACCTAAAAATAAAGTACCTGTTACTAAAAGCATGTGTCTTCCCATTCATCTTTATATACACTCCCCCCCTCCTTTTTTTTTTTTTTTTGAGAGAGCTTTGAAACTTTTTTTTTGAGAGATTGTTTTTAAATGTTTGTTTGAGAGTAAGGAAAACTGCTTTCTTTTTAGATAGCATTGTTTTTCAGCAGATCTGTCTTTTCAGTGAGCACTGCCTAGAGTTAAGAAAGCAGGGAAAACATTGGTCTTGATCATTTTTCTTTCACGTTCCTGCCCATTCTTTGACACCATGTGAACAGTTGTTTTATCACCAAAATAGTTGTGACAGGCAAAGAGTATATTTACAGTAATACAAGCAGATCAAAGAGGTTTTCAGGAGATGGAAAACAACAAATTAATTTTTGGAAGTGTAAGCAGAGGGCTCATACCATGGTTTTTCAGCTGCTAGACATGGGACTGGACAGGAAGGGGGTCCTGCCCCGACAGTACCAAGGCTACGGGGCTGATGGAGAAGAAAAATAACATCACCAGACAATAAAAAACATGTTAAAAGTAGAAAAATTGGATATTAATGGAAGGAGAGACCAATAACATTGAACTGTTTTCTAGAGAGAGGAAAGCATGTAGGACCCTACCAAAAGGCAAGGGTTCAGGATAAGTTTAGGCTTTTTTAACCCAAGGAGCATCCAAGTGGACTTCCAGAATGGATTAGTAGTGGTGGCACTAACAAAGGCCATCATTTAATACTTTGCATGCACCTACAACTGAAAAATATCAAGGAAAATCTGGAGCACAATGAAACCTAGCAGTGATGGAGTTTATTCTGAGGAAACAGCTTCAGTGCCATGGACCGGTTTTGGATCCCAAGGCATTATTTAGTTAAAACTTCCAGCTTATGAGAAAAAGCTATGACTAGACCCATGCAAGTTTCCCAAGAAGGAAAATGATTAATTGCAGTAAGTGAAACGTGTGTGTACATTGGAAGAACAGCTTGAAAGCAACACAATTTTGAATGAAGGAAGCTTACAGCTACATATTGGAAACAGCCTTCCAAAAAGGGATGTGAGATGGTAGGACACTTTCCCAAAAAGGATGCTACAAATCACATCCTTGAGTTATTAAATGACAGCAACAGTCTGAAGGGAACAGTATAGGACAGGCAGTAATTCTTCATTATGAATGCCTGATCAGAGGATTTCTCTTTCTAAAGTATTTTTGCCTATTACTGAAATAGATGAGAAAAAATAAGGATGCCTTGTAAACAGCTGCTGTACTTCAGGTCCACAAAAAGTCTTCAAATAATAAGGTGCCAACATGAATTCAATAAGCCTGCTCTTCCTGTATTCTGGTAATGTCGCAAATGAGGCTCAACTGGGATATGGATGCAGAGTACTGTTATTTGTGAGTGCAAATACAGATCCTACAGATCCCATCCAAATATCTGTATGAGCTGTCCTCTTCCCCATGGGCAGCTTGGCTTCTGAGACAGACTTTAGCTGCTGACAAAGATCCTCCTGCACACCCCACAACCTCTTTATCCAGACCAAGGGCTCTGCAAAGAGCTGAATCGGCACACATCGATCCACATTTGCGAGTGCAAACATGGGCTGTGAAACTCCCAGCTGAAATGCCATCACAGTCTCCTCACCTATCCCAGATCCTGCCTTTGAGCATTCAGAAGTTAATTTTCCATTGGTACTTCTCATTTTAAATGCATAAAACCTTATGCTTCAAAGCCTTAGCAAGTTTTTGCTCTTCAAGAAATAGCCAGTCTTGGTTGTTCCTGATTGGACCTCATTATCATACTTGACACATGAAACAAAATAACAGGTAATAAATTCAGATAAAAAACACACATTGGTCCCTGAGGAAGTACACCATCCTTTTAAAGATGAGTAATGTGGTCTTAAACCAGCATTTGCAGCTCCCTTTCAGAACTATAATAACACAAGGATATGATGATAATTTTCTGGAGAATAAACGTTCAGGTTCATGAAAATGGAGCTTCCTGCAAGAGCCTGATCAGCAGCTTATAACATCACCTGGCCTGAACAAGAACAGCCTAGAGACTGTTCTGTGAAAGAGGAACATTCACCAGCTGGAAACCTGTACACAGGAGGTACCGGCTTTGGTTACCTTCGTCAGCAGCACCAACCTGCCTCATGCTTACCAAGACCACCAAATGCGGCTCAGAGAATAAATAGAAAGCTACAGCAGAAATGCAGATTTTTTCCTCATTTCACTGTTCCATACCTTAAACACAAGGTGTGTTTCCATCAGATGGTCTTCAGGAGACATGAGCTGCTTCCTGACCTCCAGCCCACCCAGATCCCCCAGAGGTGACAGGCAGCGGCTGGTGTCCAGTGCCATGGTACCACCCTGCCCACCTGGGGGACCTGCAGCACTGGCAGCCAGAGAGGAGTGAACACAGTACACCACTCGTGCAGGAGCATCTGGGCCCCAGTGGGGCACTGGCACTGTTCTGGGTTTCTCCAGGCACCTTATCCTCCTTTAGGACCTATCCATAAGTGATTTTACCTTTAACACTGTAACATATATATAGCAACGGTAGGTTAGGCAGAGCTAGAGCATCCTCCCTTGTGAAACTTTTCTGAAGGTCAAAGTGATATTATGGAATGCAATAGTATCGAAAAATCCATAATACTCTTCCCAAGATGAGTATCTCTCTCATCTTTCTAAATATTTGCACTTCCATATTGTTTGTTGTAGGTGTTCAGCAAAACAATCATTAACAAATAGAGGAACATGGTGACAAACAGGAAACAATGAGCCTAAAGGTGGCTAGATATGACAGACTGCTACAACAGTACACCAGTATGCACGTGTAACTAATTACAGTGTGGGATTCAAGATGCTAACAACTGAGTGGAAGGATGCCAAAATAATCTTTTAAGCCATAAACAGAACTTCACATTTAGGGAGACTTCCTGAAAGAAAGGAACCCATTTCCTTTGGAAATACTTGTTAATAGTGAGTCTTACAAAGTTATATGCATCTACAGATCCTACAGTAAACATATTATGAACAGACTAATCAAATTATTTTACTTTTTCCACTCTTGGATATCTACAAACAAAAGCTGTGAATTTTCATGTAATGGTCTTGAATTTCGTAAGCCTGGGAACTGCTTGAAGGATTTGATAATGCTCATGTCAGTTCACAAAAGGCTCGTGACAAAGCATGACACAGAAGGAGAGGTAAATACTCTTCTGGATCACAAACAGAATAGGAGATCAAAACCCAAATGAGATGCAAATATCAGTTTTATAACGTTGAAGAACAGGCTTGCAATCTCTATCAGAGCCAACATTACTTAAAATCATTTATTAATGATTTAGCATAAGCAGTGAAGAAGCCCAGCCTGCAAGAGGAACTGTTCTTGATGTTTGTGAAGCATCCCCAGGGACTGGGAAGAATTTCATAAAAATTTAATGTGTGTCCAAAAAAGGGTCACAACCTCTAGTAAGTTTTCTAGAGCAACATCCCCACCATTACTTTAAAGTCCTCAGGTATATAAGTTGCTTTTATCACCACACAGTCCGTTTACTGCTTTGTTTAATCCTGAAGTTATAGCAGAATTAAAAAATAGTAACAATCTCCCTCAGAAGAACAACCAACCAACAAGTAGACTGCAAATGTGGTGTCACAGCTGAGAAAAGGGATAGCTCATGCCAAGCGCTCCATTGGAATTGCCACACTGCTGCCAGACCTGGGTGAACTGCTGGGGACTGCTTGTTGGCCTTGTGTCTTTTTTCATGCAACCATATTGCTCTTCAAAAAATGATATGAAAAGCATCTGCTACATATATACAAGTGTGCTAAAGGTATATGCTATGCTATATTCTATATTTTCAAAAGGCTCCTAAAATGTGACCCTACTTATCAGTTCTTAGCTGAGGGAATGTTTTCATACACATTTCTAGAGGACTGAAAATGCCTGTTTAAATAGAAATGCTGGCTAATTGAGAAAAATGCAAGAGAAAACATTACAGCTATCTTTCAATGACAGGCATAGTAAATGTGAATGGGTATTTTACAGACATTTAAGCCTACTTATATTTTGTCTTAATACAAAGTAGACAATCACTTCTAATTTATTGGCTTAACGAGAAATAGACTGCTAAGGTCAAAGTCACCTTAAATGTTTTAAAATCAAGTATTGACCATTTACTCTCCTCAATCATATTAACTATCTCATACATCAAAACCGCCTTTTAGCTGCATTCATAGATGGTCCAAATGCATAAAAACACAACTTAGAAAAGGAACTTTTTAAAAGAGTGAAATCTGCTGAACCGAAGCAAGTTTCCTCTTCCCTGGTGCCATCATGCTTTGCAAATGCTATGCAGTTCGTCTCACCATCAAAATTGAAAAGTAAAAGGGTGGTTCACTCCATACTTTCCATGGAAAATATTTATGGCAACATGACTGGAGCAAAATGCAAGCAGACTGACATGCAGCAGTAATGGACGTTGTCAACAGTATTGACTAATTTTTTGTAATTGCTTTCTGTAACTCTCAAATTAAAACAACCAATACTGCTCAGTAACCCAAGAAATCCTCAGTGCCACTCAGAGCAGTGCCAGTTTGAACTCACCAAGTGGAATTTTGAGACTCGTTCCCTGAGTTTCTTCAAACAATAAGCATATCTGAGTATGATTACAGTCTACCAGCCAAGCACATGCTTAGTTTTCACATAATATACTTGGTTCATATTTGTCTGGCATAAGTTACCCAGCAATTTTGAGAAACTTGACCACAATGTGTTATCACCAGTGGAGATTTTTCTCCACTGCACATGCAATGCAACGTTTTCTGAGAAAATGTGGTTTTGTTGCTTTCAGACACAATTTGAAGACAGATTGCTTATACACTGACAATATGACCAAATATTGATGTTGGTGTTATTTGGATAGCAATTCCATAACATATTGCATCTATCAAACAATTACCTTGTCACTAGCTTTTGAAAGTCTCGAAATATGTATATGCACAAGCAGCTTTGTTGATGCATGTCATTCCCCAAGTGAATAACTTGCAGCTGGGAAAATAACAACCTAATTTGTACCTTGTTGGGTGACACGATGCTCTGACTATCCATTGTGCAGAGGAATTACAGACTTCTAAAAGTATTTTTGCTGATTCTCTATGCTTCCAGTAGATTTTTAATTGCCCTCCAAACCGAGGATTACTTCCCCGAACATATAATATTGAAACTATTCTGAGTTTTTCTATTATCCTAAGATGAAACAGGATTGAGCTGAAACTCACCATAGAACTGGCTGCTTAGGTAAATCTGCAGCCTCAGTTCACTGAAACCCTAGTTAAAGTCCTGTCTTTGGCTCTGGTATTTCTAAACTGCATAGACTATTACAGCATTCAAAAAGCGCTTAGGAAAAAGGCTAACATGTTTTAAGATAAACAAACAGTTTTCTTTAGCTTCTAAAGAAATCAAGCAAAAAATGCACCCTCTTTCTACCCTTCCTCTCCTTTTCAGGAACGTATTTTGAAAGAATCATTTCAAGTATACTGTGGTTACTATTTTTCACAAGCATACCTGCTTTTCTAGCATGGCTCAGAATCAGAAACTTCACAAGATTTCTTTATAGAACCGAACAAAATATCTCACACATGAAATGACAGAAAATTATCCACTGAGGAGCTGAAATCCCTAAATTTCTCACTTGAAGCCCATTGTAACCATTCACCTAACAGTTAACAGATCCAAATAAACTCCAAAAGCTGTGCCACAGCAGACAGCAAGTCAAGGTTTGATACTACCCTGTGGATTGTGGTAGAGCAGAGTGGCACGGGGACTCTTGGCAGCACCACGGACAGAATTACATCACTTCCATTTACAAATAGAATTATACAATTATTCAGGTTGGAAAAGACTCACAAGATCATCAAATCCAACCATACCTTGGTCCTAGCCCAAGGTGTTCAACTACATGTTTGTATCTAGGCACACTTGTAGGCACACCATGTGATGCTGAAGAAATTTACTGATAATTTATATACAACTACTGAAGAAATACTCTACTGTGAGATTCACCTCCCACATCTCTATATTCTTCTCTTTACTTTTTGTAACATAAAGGTCTAGGCACCCTATTTTTACTGAAATAGAATGGCTATTTTTTTACTACAGTCTTATAGAAAATCAGTACCATTATCACCACACTAATAAATACAACAGCCGAGCAAGAGAAACCCACTAATGTCATGGAACTAATTCCTTCACCTTTACTCTCTCTTTTATTAAATGACAACTGTTTGGAACAGGGATTCTACTCCTCAGTAACCTGTGAAGTAGCCAACATTAACATGCCATTGTAGTTAGCAAATAACAGCCAAAACATTAGGAACAGCATAAAGTAATGTGCTATATTATAATGTGTTTTGAGAGAGGCTGTAAAGTTGCTGCTTTCTACAGCTTGTCAGGATTTAAAAAGGGGAAAATAACATTTTATCGTGTTTGTTACCACACCAAGAATACTGTTTTTCTAGTGATTTACCCAAATTTTGACACCAGAGGGAACGACACCCTCTTACGTCAGCTATCTTATATTTACAAAACAGAGTGTAGGAATATAGATAAAGGGCTCTGTGAAGCCTAATTACAGTGATGGTTTCTAATGTTGCAGCAATTTCACCAAACTGAATTTAGATGCACTTTCAGATACAAGCAGTTAAAAACAGCTCTGGGGTCCCCAGTCTGCAACCTTGTCTCCAGTAGCTTGTTGGATTGCACTGGGAGATAACAGATTGACATTATTACTGGTCGTGGCCAAATGCTGTTGGTACAGTGCTCAAGGTCATTCTCGGCTCTCAGCTTACCTCTGCATGTGCTGGGTGATCTACAGCAGTGCTCAGCTGCGCTGATGGGTTCATCGTTCTCCAAAGGCAGTGACCAATGTTGAGCAGCTGGCTGAAAGGCTGTTTGATCTTCCCACTGCTTTTCAGGCAATACTGCACTGCTTATGACTATAAAAGAAAAAAAAAAAAAAAAAAAAAAAAAAACACCACTATTGAAAAGATTTATCAGCAAATGTTGTAGAGCCATGCTTGACCTCCAATATCTTCTCTTGTTCCCCAAAGGCAAAACGTGTAAGGTATTTCCTGTCTTTCATGTTACTGACTGGAATGCATCATGAAGTCCAAATGTGCAACCTGCTGTCTGGTTTAGTCATTAGGCATGATTTTCTTTGTCTTTTCTTTAATTAGAGCTGCAGCCAATTGTTCACTGTTGTAATGCATAACCTTTTATTATTATTATTATTATTATTATTATTATTATTTATTTATTTATTTATTATTATTATTTCATCATGCCCCTGAACAAACAGCTAACTAACCAGCTGGGCTGAAAGCTGAAATTCACTCATCAGCCAAAGCTGCTGTGTCTTACGCCATCTTATTTCCAGATCAGCACATAACACTTCACTCTAGACCACCAAAACAGAGTAAATAGCCTCCATCTGTAATTCAAGGGCCAAATTCAACTGTTATTGAAAAATATTTAGAAGTAACATATAGATTTCAAAAGAGATGATCAGACCCCACACCTATCTGACTGAGCATGAAAGTTGGAGTTTACTGGCTTCAACTTGGCTTGACATTCATGGATTTGTCAGTAACATCCATTCATTGAGGGTGTATTTTTCTAAAATGATGCCCCCTCTGCAGAGATACGCCATAAACTGTGAAATTAAGCTGTTGTGTTATCTTCTCCAGCTGAAGAATGTTGGAATATTGTTCACAAAACAGTTACTTGGTATTTTAACCTCTGACCACCTTCAAAGTCAACTGACAACAATTTACAATGGTAGTAAAACATACATAAAGAGAGTAAAATACAAGCCTGGTTATGTTTTGATCCCAGTAGACAATACACAAGTACTGGTCATGCCCTTGCTCTGTTGACATTATATATATACATTCAATAAATGTCTTTAACATGAAAGAAAACCCTAGAATCTCCTGTCATATTTATAATTCAAATATGTTATGAAGTAGTAATGTTATAAATCTTCTGCAATAGTAACATTATGTCAGGGGAAAAAAAAAAAAAAAAAAAAAAAAGAACTAAGAAGGTACACAGGCCAAACTGATAGCTAATTTGAAAACTAGATTAGTGAGAAGAATCTCACCCTGACAGTGCTCTAGAGAAAAAACGGAAAGAGACTTGTGGGGCTATTCTCTAATTTCAATGGTAAAAGTTAATTCCATAAGCAGCAAAATTAGCAAAGCTTGATTTCCTTTCTATTTTTGCCCTTTGTCTCCTAAATCTCCTTCTAGCACAATAACCCCAGCCATCTGCTCTTCCCCTGCAATAACCTTGATTGTGGATACCTGCAGCGTTGGTCTGGAGCTGGAGATGTGGGCTGGCCCAGCAGCTCCTGTCAAACACTTGATGTAATGGATGGTTTCTGACAGTGCTTCTGTCAGCGCTGGCAATAACATGAATCTTTTCCTTCCATCCAGCTCATAGACCTCCATAGGCAATTAAGGTGATTAAAGCCCACCTCAAATTTGGTCGGAGTTGCTGACCCATCTCCAAGATTGATAAAGGGCTGGCATGTGAGATTACAAGCAGCGCACTCCTCTCACCCAGCGCAAATGGCCAACCTCCCAGCATTAGAAGTAAAACAGCCTTTGACCATATTGCACTAAAAGATCAGCAGCAATTTTGTAAATTATAAAGGAATTTCATATTTTCTTGTATACGTATGTTTGACATCAGCCATTGCAAGCAAGTTGAAAGACCTAGAGGTTAACTCATCCATTCTTCTGCAAACACAATTGTGTCATTCTTCTGTGTCCCATCTTGGAACTCAGAGACCGGCTTTGTTGTTTTGATTTACTTGGAATCACAAGACAGAAAACTGACAGAGATACATTCCAAAAGCTAAGAATATCTGCCAGTTTTCTCTTTCAGTTAAAAACCTTGGCCTGAAGGGAGGAAAAACATTGAATTCAATTATTGTACAACAGCGGGAATTTCTGTCTTTCCCTTTCAGGAAAAGTTGAAAGATCTCAGACATGAATCATCTCCTTGGAAGAAAAGGATGGGCTATTACAACAATTTTTGCCCAAGGACTTCACCAAGAGGACTTCATTTTAATGGAAAGTGCCTGCTCATGCCATGCATCCCTATTTCCAGCTCCTTATTTCCAGCCTTTCCCTGACCATACCCATTTCCTTTGTAAGGTGTGAGCTCTGGTGGAGCAGGGATGTGAAAGCAGTTTATATTGTTGTGTTCCCAGCTGCGGACAGCGCTGTGCAGTTCAGTCCCTCAGCTGTAGAGCACAGGATGATAGCCAAAGTTATTCTGTTGGAAATTACTTTCCTTATAGCTTGAAGTAATTAAGTGACTCTCATTACCTGTTTAAGCCATGGATTTTCTCATTAATTTTAAACAGATACTAAATAGATAATTTGGGGAAAGATATTGTAGTAAAAGTACAAACATCTTTAAAGCAAGAAGGTCTGTGCTATGAGGCATTTTCCTCTAATTCAGTCCATTAAAAACATCTGAATACAACCAATAGGACAATAAGATCTGCTTGACTGACAGACAAGATAGAGTCTCTCTACTAACAGAAATTATTTAGCTACTTCATGATTCAGGGAAATTTGCATTGCTGTCAGTCACATTAGTTGTTTATAAAGCTTTGTGTAAGGTTAAACCAAAACCAAAACCCAATAAACAAACAAGAAGAAAGCCAATATACAAACAAGCAGAAATCCAATAAACAAACAAAAAAGCACATCTCCAGCACTTTAGATGATATGGCAAATCATCATCATCTTCCAATACTACAAAGGCTACTTCTAGTGTATAAGTGATAAAAGGTCCAGAACTGGGAGTGTGGGTTGGAGGCCCAATGTTTGGTTCTGGCATTGACACCAGGAAAATTTGTAGTGTCCCTTAACCATATATATAGTTTGTTTGTTTACTTGCTAAGTACAATCAAATAATGTGTCTTTTTCTTTAATTCCATTTTCATTTTCTGTGAGTTATATCTCATTTTGGGTTACAAATGCCAACTTTGATTTCATCCAAATGAGATCTGAAATGCCACACAAGATGAGTATTTAACACTTTACATTACCACACCTAATTTAAACAAGCATCTATACACACACTCTAGATACTGTATTAAAACCTTACTTACATTAAGCAGCATCAGGTTTTGTTCACTGAAGAAGGGAATACAGCTTTTCCAAACTTTGAGGTTGATCTGCCAAATCCTCACATGTCAAACCTCAAGCACAGATATTAGGGGTAGCCACTGTGGTTCACCTCTTTGCTTGCCCATTTTGAACATCTGTGTAAATCTGCAAACAAATTTCATGATCAGTGGTAAGTTACAGCCCCAAATTTACAGTTGTTACCTGACAGATATCCAAAAAGCAGAGGTAGAAATGCAACTTAACCTGGCAACATCCAGACCCCCCTAAAAATAACCAGACCTACAAAAATATATACATCTAAGTCACTTTGCTAATTAATGTGTAAGCAAATGTCACTCTGGATAAACAACATCTGAAGGCAAGATAGATGACTGCAAAAAATAAACAAGAGCAATTTGAAAAGACCAAATCAATACTGACCAAAACAGACAGAAGTGAGAGCAGCAGTTTAAAAATGAGATGATCTGTGGAGGCTAACCAATAATACTTTATGTTTTGGTTTATTTTAGGCATGCCTTACAGAGCCCATTGGCAATGTTTCTCTGTAATTTTGTCAAAAATCAAGATAAGTTTGAAGATAAAAGCGAAAATGATTCATAGGATCTTGGATGGTAGTGACAGGGCAGACTCAAAGACATTAACACTAATGTGTATTTTGGGGACCTTGGAGCAAAACTAATGTCTATCTTCTATAAATTGCATAATTTGCATGAATTACTCAGTGCCCACAGACTAAAGCAAATTTGCCACAGAAAAGAAATATTCCCATTCTTCCTTTTGTTGATGAAAGAAATGGAACTGTGCTGAGGGAAAAATAAGACTGGCACATTAAAAAATCATAGTTAAGAAAAGAACTACTGGTCAGATTGCAACTCATGTGTGATTCATTCAGCTGCCTGTAACTATGAGACTGGCACCATATAAATTCACAGCATTTCAGAAGTATGAAACTTGCTCCCTATTCATCTTTGCCACCATCTAAAGAATTAAGAGAGTGGCTGGCAATGAAGAACAAATTAATCATGATTATTGTGACAACCATGACTGTTATAAAACAGATACTCTTACAACACACACTAACCTCCCCCCCCACTATTTTTTTTTCTTCATTCAAAACCTGTTGAACATTCAGTTCAGGCCCCCTGAGATTTATGTCTAGAAGACCAGTGATGCCAGGAAGAAATCTGTTTCACGTAAATGCAACAGAAGATGCTTACAATACACTAGTTGCATATATGTGTCTAGATGTACCTTTGTTCTCAGATCTGAAGTCATGCAGTTATTTCTTTAAAAATGTCTTTGAACAGTCTTCAGAAACAACCATCTGTGTAGAAAAAAATATCTAAGTGAAAGATATTTAATTTAGTTCTATATTTGATTCTTATCTGAATATTTACTCTTCACAGTGAAAGTGGCTAAGGACAAGGACAAGTGACTAGGAAATTTCTGAACCAAGGTCAGCCCAAACACAGTCAATGTGAAATTATTGTCAAAGCTAATATTTAAGGTTTTCAAGTGTGTTTAACAAAGAGTATGAAAGGAATGTCTTTAGAATAATGTGGATGGACAATCATAGGAAGGCTTTGGAGTATGAAGGATTCCTGACACGTATACTCTTCTCCTGGAAGCAGCTCCTTGCTGGTCATTGGGAAGTGTTATCAATCTTCATTTCAAAAGACATTAGTGGAAGAAGGGCTGCAGGCACCCCTTCCCTTCCCTGACCTTGCAGAGTGCAACATGCACTAAAGCACAGAAGGGTTTCCTGCTGCACACCCCACCCAGCCTATAACATGCTGCCCTGGGATGGAGAATCATGTTCCGGCTCCATCACCACTGCCCCACAGGACATCACAGCACCAATGAAAGTTCCTCAACTAGAACCACCCCATCCTGGCAAAGATAAAGGGCTACTATCATCTGGCACCACTCCATCTAGGTCATAACAGACAGATGCAGCCTAATTTCTTAGTCTTTTCACACTCCCATTAGACCATATTTCTCCAAGGTTAAGGAGCAACAAGCTGTGCTACCCACATGGGCTACACCTTCAAGCATTTAAGAAATGCAGGCAATTTAATACTGATGGCTGCAGTTGGTCATTTTGAAAAGATCTGCCATAGCAACTATATGATGATAAAAATATTTGTCTGCCCTGTGCTTCAGACATCGCAGGCAGGTAAGTGAATACAAATTTTGGAGTGAGAAAGCAAAGTCAGTACAGAAAACCAGGTGCTGTACACTGGAATCACAAGTCTAAATCACAGCTGCTTCATTACTGGCATCACACTTTACGGTCTGTCAGAAGAGTCTGTTATACAAGGTAAGTGTCAGGGATCCAGGCTCCTAATTATTCTTCCACTGCCCCGTTCATGAAATTCTTTTAGAGCTAAAAGCATAACCTGGCTTGATTTGTTTCCACCCACCTTTAGTGAGATGTCTTAAGCTCACAAGGTCTACCATGAAGCAATGGGACAGCTGCAGTCATGCTAAAAAATGCAAGGAGGGTAACAATTCTGTCATTTCTGTCATTTGCTCCTTCATAACCATCAGCAGGCCAACTATGTTTCATGCATCAGACATCTGATTTGCTGTAACACTCAAATAAGGATAACAAACAGGTTTTCTGGAGCACAATGAACACTGCAGCTTTGCTGAAGACTCATGAGGATGGAGACAATTTAAAAGAAGATGCAGAGGAGAATCTTAAAAAATCTTAAAATCTTCCTAAGCCCATCAGTAGGCTTTATGCCAGGGACTATATTAAATTCAAATTTACCACCTATAGTAGTGAAAATATTGCTTTCAGGCAAACTTCTTACAAATCAGAGAAAGCTTCATGAAGCAAGGACTCTCACCACTAAATGTTTTATATGCACCTTTCTGCTAAAGGTACTAAAGAGGACTCAGTCTGACAGCCAGGATATTGGAAAGCAATGAAGTTTTGAAGCAAGGTGACTGAAGAAAACTCTCTCTCTAAACGTTAAAACTAAATAATTCTGATTTGTATAGAGAAAGAGAAGCAGAGGCCTAAAATAAACATTTGAGTCATCTGATGCACATACTGTAACAGCAACTCATTAGGTATCTGCTAATTACAGCTTTGAAAGATGCCATGGAGTGACACAAGGCATCCCTAGATGTATTTAGTTAGTTTTACAACTGAAGAGCCTGAGAAACCCTTGGGTTCTTTGCTAGAGTCAACAGCTTCAACAAAGAGCTTCTCCATTAATTACAACCACATCTTGTCCTTTTTTATATATGAGAAACACCACAATCCTTATAAAGCCTATAAAACAGCCATTGTCATTTAGGGATGCTATTAATCAAGGCATTCCCATGTGTTTTCCCTTCACAGCTCCCTTGCCTAGATTTCGGTGTAACAGCTCATTGGTTTTTAACTAAAAGCAGAACAGCCATGTGCAGCTATTGCAGGAGGCTCAGGGTTTTGACTCCAGTGCTCTGAGTGCTTATCTCTGATCCTGCTCCCAAGGGGAGACCCTGAAGTGTCTGCAGGCACTATAATGATCAATCTGACAAAAAGGATTGATAATATATACGTCGTTCTGAAAGCAACTTGCACATTGTTCCTTCCCTCCTTCTCCACTCCCAGAAAACCACTGCAAGAAGTAGGAAGGAAATGGAACTCTTTTCGCACTATATACCAAACAAGTTGTTTTCCTTCAAGGAACAAGACAAACTCTGAGGCAGTAGAAAACAAGTAGAAAGAAAGATGGTGCTTCAGAGTGAAAATGGTAGAGTGCTTCAAGGGATGGCTTTTTAGAATCTGTCTTAGATTCAGGACTATTTTAAATATATTTATTAACGTCCCACATGATGGAATAGAGAGTATTTGGAGTCAATATGAATCTGAAAGAACACATATGGGGAACCATGGGATTAGAAAAAAGAGCAGATCAAATGGAGACGTGATCTCAAAGAATAAGGACAGATCATCTGATGGCACACTTACAAGGCTATTGTGTACCTCAGGATATTAAATTGTGCCAATACAGGCCAGACTACTTCAGAGCAATTCCTTAGAAGTTGATACATAGGTTATAGTGGACATAGCACAGACAGGACAGGCATGGACGATATCACATTGCAAAAAGCTCCAGATACAACACTCAGCTGTATGAATGGGAATATAATGGACTCGCTGATCCTTATGGGTCCCTTCCAACTTGGGATATTCTATGATTCCATAACTTGCAAGGCAAAGGAAGTCGTCTCCCCACTCATCTCACCAGCCTCAGTGGAAACCCTCAGCTACATTAGTGTGTCCAGTTCTGTGTACTGTACTGCAAAGATGTGGATTAATGGGGAAAAAAAGACAGAAGAGAGAAACAAAATTGATAGACAACACAAACTCTGTGGAAAGACCCGCTATGTTGGAGCTTTTCCATTTAAAAAAGTGCCAGGGAAGCTCATGGAGCAGATCCTCCTGAGAGTCATCACGCAGCACTTGCAGGGCAAGCAGGCGATCAGACCCAGTCAGCATGGGTTTATGAAAGGCAGATCCTGCTTGACGAACCTGATCTCCTTCTATGACAAAGTGACACGCTGGGTGGATGAGGGAAAGGCTGTGGATGCGGTCTACCTTGACTTCAGCAAGGCTTTTAACACCGTCTCCCACAGCATTCTCCTCAAGAAACTGACTGCTCTTGGCTTGGACTGGCGCACGCTTCGTTGGGTTAGAAACTGGCTGGATAGCCGGGCTCAAAGAGTCGTGGTGAATGGCGCCAAGTCCAGCTGGAGGCCAGTCACTAGTGGCGTCCCCCAGGGCTCGGTGCTGGGGCCGGTCCTCTTTAATATCTTCATTGATGATCTGGACAAGGGCATTGAGTGCACCCTCAGTAAGTTTGCAGATGACACCAAGTTAGGTGCATGTGTCGATCTGCTTGAGGGTAGGAAGGCTCTGCAGGAGGATCTGGATAGGCTGCACCGATGGGCTGAGGTCAACTGCATGAAGTTCAACAAGGCCAAGTGCCGGGTCCTGCACCTGGGGCGCAATAACCCCAAGCAGAGCTACAGGCTGGGAGAGGAATGGTTGGAGAGCTGCCAGGCAGAGAAGGACCTGGGAGTGATGGTGGATAGTCGGCTGAATATGAGCCAGCAGTGTGCTCAGGTGGCCAAGAAGGCCAACAGCATCCTGGCTTGTATCAGGAACAGTGTGACCAGCAGGGCTAGGGAGGTGATCGTCCCCCTGTACTCAGCTCTGGTGAGGCCACACCTCGAGTACTGTGTTCAGTTTTGGGCCCCTCGCTACAAGAAGGACATCGAGGTGCTTGAGCGGGTGCAGAGAAGGGCGATGAAGCTGGTGAGGGGCCTGGAGAACAAGTCCTACGAGGAGCGGCTGAGGGAGCTGGGCTTGTTCAGCCTGGAGAAGAGGAGGCTCAGGGGCGACCTTATCGCTCTCTATAGGTACCTCAAGGGAGGCTGTAGTGAGGTGGGGGTTGGTCTGTTCTCCCACGTGCCTGGTGACAGGACGAGGGGGAATGGGCTTAAGTTGAGCCAGGGGAGTTTTAGGTTAGATGTTAGGAAGAACTTCTTCACTGAAAGGGTTGTGAGGCATTGGAACAGGCTGCCCAGGGAAGTGGTGGAGTCACCATCCCTGGAAGTCTTCAAAAGACGTTTAGATGTGGAGCTTAGGGATATGGTTTAGTGGAGGACTGCTAGCGTTAGGTCAGAGGTTGGACTCGATGATCTTGAGGTCTCTTCCAACCTAGAAATTCTGTGATTCTGTGATTAAAGAAGATTGGACTAGTGAGGGCAGATAAGTCTTCAACAATCTAAAATGATGCTTCAAAGAAAAGGACGTGTTTATGTTCTCCATGCCCACCAGGGAATAAGAGCAGAAATTACATAAATGACATCCTGAAATACTTAGGTTCAGTATTAACATAACATTTTTAACACTAAGGGCAAACAGTTGTCTAATGAAGCTGAAGTGTCGTCATCATTGAAAGACTCTTTAGAAAAGCATCTTTTAGGAATATTAGTGTATCTTGCTTTGGGGCAGGAGCATGGATTTAATGACATCTTAAGATCCTTTCTGTTTGCCTGACTGTACAACTCAGCAACCTTCCCTCCCAGATTACCTACCCACCATTTTAATAGTCTTCTGGACCAGATTTAAA
Source organism: Aythya ferina (assembly GCF_964211825.1). Classification (NCBI taxonomy): domain Eukaryota; kingdom Metazoa; phylum Chordata; class Aves; order Anseriformes; family Anatidae; genus Aythya; species Aythya ferina. The sequence goes on along the minus strand of NW_028181220.1, from coordinate 35,551 downwards.
TGCATTCACAAAGCTTCCAGAAACTCTGGGCAGATATACTTTCACCCCCAAGGAGCTCAGGAGAAGACAGGAATATTAGTTACTGAGTTATAAAAACGGAAAATGGAAAAACCAAACAAACAGAGACAAGCAAAAACAACATAAAACACCAGGACTGTTATCCTATTGAAAAGTAAAAAAAAATAATTAAAAAAAAAGACAGAAGACACAGGTGATAAAAGAAGATACCAGCACTACAGTAATATAAATTATGAGTTACAATGGGGATATATATTCTGTTAGCAAGTTGGCAGAAAGCTGACATTTTTCATTTCTCCATAAAGCTATTATATACCCTTACTGGACCGGAGACGTAATGCTAGTTCTGCCAGCTTGAGTCATAGCCAATTTAGTGGAGCTGCTGTTTAGTCCATGCTAGACACCTTCACACCACACCAGGTAATTTAGTGCTGCAGTAGATCAGCTTTGCAGCATTGGTATGTGAAACATTTTCCCAGGCACCTAGAAAGCAGCTTAGTGTCTGAGGATAACTTTGGAGTGCCTTGTTTATCTTTTTTTTTGTTTGTTTCCTGATGGAAAAGTAGGAATCCTGAAGAAAAGTAGGAATTATTTACTTCAGATTCATTGCTTACAGCTTACAGTCTGTTACAGAAGTCCTCTGAGCCTTGATTCACCAGAATCTTTATCATAGAAACACATAGAAGAGGGCCAAAAAGGACCTTGGTTAGTCCTTCCTCTGCCCAGAAGATCTGGCAGGCAGGAAGATGACAGCTGGGTAGGACAAGCCAGCAATATCATGGTTCTTCCATGTGGTTTTATCGGGCAGTTAACTTTTATTACCTGGTAATTACTATGTGAGACTTCAGACAAGCTGACTCTACAGCCCACATGGCAACAGGCTTGTGTGGGCAGCAGACTCAAAAAAAAAAAAAAAACAAAAAACAAACAAAAAAAAAAGCTGCATGATTAATAGTTTCAAAGGGGAAGGCCAGTGCACTGGGAAAACTGAGTCCAAGAATACAGCTTAGCCATACATTAATACTACAGTTAAAGAGTAGAAATACCAACTCTTAAAGAAGGGAAAAAAGAAAAAAAGAAAAAAGAAAAAAAAAAAAGGAAAAACATGAAAAAAAAAAAAAAAAACAATGAATAGGAAGAAGCTACCACGTACAGACTGCAAAGACAAAAAGAGCAAAATATCTCAAAAATAAAAAGGCCTGGAGGGCAGGGATCAGAGGACAAAAACATGTAAATGAACAGAAATGCAAAGAGCTTTTGAGCTGAGGTGGGAAGGGTAAGATCCATGCTGCAGAACAGACGCTTGTAACAGGACCACTAAAACTGGTCTAACAAAAAGGATCGAAAAGGAGGGATGAGGTGGCCTTAGAAGAGGAGGAAAAAAGACATACCAGTCGTATATTTTTCTAAGCAGAAGCAGCATAATCCAGGGGTACAACAGTTGTGCTTTTAAACATTGGGAATTACTAGTGAAGAAGTTGCTTGATATATTTTTCCTCCTTATCATTCACTACTAAGATACTATTTCTTCACATAGGCAATAATGCAAAATATTTGTGAACAGAAGCCATTACTATTTGTAAGATCAGTACCAGCAGTTTCCTCTGTAGAGGCACTTTTGAAACACGAAGGTTTGGGGGAACCTCAGACTACTTTCTGTAAACTGATGCCAATTAAATAGTTTGGTCCCTGGCAGAGATGTGCAGACATCTACATTTTGATCCTGTGTACCTGTTTTAAGCTTCATTTACATCTTAAAGCTAAGAAGATATCAAACAATCCTAAACCATGTGATAAACAGATGCCAAAATCTCATAACTCATGATCTCTTCTGTTCATTCTTTGCAATAAAAAGCAAAAGCTATGGTTGATTTACTGTGCACTCAAACATTGGGAGAACCCAGGAACATGTGGGATCAGTTTAGGTCAGGATCAAAACCCCATAATTTAGCTGAAGAGCAGCTTCCAAACTAAGCTCATATTTTTTCAGACTGTATTTATAGCACAGTTACTATGTGCCAGTACATCATTAAATGTCCTAAGAACTAAAACAACCCTATTCTTTATTGGGAGAGGCTTTTGCCCCCTTAAGTTAGAAATACCCATTCTAACATAATTCCATGTGAATCAGGAACACTCACTGTATTCAGTCCCCATCTGATCTCCACGTCTGAGGGCTGCTGAGCTGTCTGCAGACTCTTCGTGTTGCTGGTAAGAAATCACACTCTCACGTTCTTCGTTTCTGCCTAACATTCAGCTCAGCCTGGCTGAGAACTCTGCTTCCCTTGCAGAGTTGGACAAAATGCAGAAGAGGCCTGGGATGAAAGCAAGTCTATAGTTCCACTAGGTGTACATGAGCGTCAAGTAGGCTGATGAGCAGAGAGGAGGTCAAGCTACAAAAGCAGGAAAACAAACAAACAAACAAACAAAACAACAACAAATGAACACAGAAGCCTTGAACCATTAATGCTGTTGTCCCGAGTGCTGTCTAGAAAGCAGGACAGGGAGCAAGAGTAGCGACCCTGATTTCATTCCACCACCACTATGTCTGTGATAAAAAAATCACTGATGGGCTACTCCATCTGTGTAACACAGATAACGGTGTACTTCTGAAATGTTCTGGTTTCTATACTGTGTGCTCAGCCACATGGTGTTGTTAAAGTCTGATTATTTCCAATCCCACTGCATTAAAAAAGCAAACGAAGAAGAGTGTTGTGCAGGAGACAAATTAGACATGCATTGGAGATCCTAGCTGAACGTATTTGTTAGAGAAACGGTGCTTTTTGATGAATGCTAAGAGCCAAAAACTTGTCCTTATCACAGAAGTTGCTGTCTGCAGAGAAAGGCACAGTAGAAAGCAGTGCTGACGGGAAAAGCAGCCAGCTGACTTGGTATCTCTGTCAAGCAACACTGGGACATGCTGAGTTCAGGAAACTGTGGAAGAATGAGCAAAATCATGCCACAGACTAAATCAAGAGACTTCTGCTTTGCTTGCACAGCCTACAGCTGTTGCGATATCCACTAACTTATTTGAAACATAAAACATGAGCTGAAAATGAGCTATTGGAACATTTTTGTGTTGTTTTCTTTCTTTTTACCATTTGAATGCATGCAGAAGATATACTCTGTGTATTGAATGGTTTCCTATGAAGAAAATTACAGAGACAGGAATAAATACCCTGGGATTTATGCAGACAGTGCATTTTCAGTGGCAGAAAACTTTGCCAGGTTGTTATATGCATTCATGAAATGGTCTCTGGAAACATCTGACTGGAGAGCACTGCAATATTCAGTGGGATGCACTGAAAGGCAGCCAACATGGCAAGCATCTTGGGTGCTTCTCCAACAATAATTAGCTTTATCAAACTTTGACTAGTGATGTCAAAATATTTTCAGCTTGTAGTCATGAAGTGGGCAGCAAGCATGCAAGCTTTCCACTTCACGCTAACATGTGTTGAATCTCAAGAGGTTAACTAGTCATCTGTTTCCAAATCATTAAAAAGAAAAAAAATATACTTTTTTTCCCCCTCTGCTCATGTTTTTGAAGTGTGTCAGCTTGGACACAAATTATGGCTTTTGCAGGACATCTACTCTCTCAGATATTTCTGACTACATAATGGCTTCAGTGTAGACCTATAGGGGAAATAATGGAGAGTTTTCAGCATGCATAGAAAACTGAGCCTTCAATCAATGTGGATTTGGTGTCAGGAGGAAAAAATACTTTGTCACACTGGTAACTGAGGAGTTCAGACTGTTGTGACACAGACACCAAAGGGCCTGCAACCTTTTGCTTCCTTGAAACAAGCTGGGAAGCAGAAGACCAGATTTGACTTCCACTTTCAAAAGCCTATCTTCAGACCTGATAAAAACAATGGTAATTTAATTTGTACAGTGATAATGGACAAACCTGTAGTCAAGCACAAACCTCTTTCCTGATATCAATTAAAAGAAGAAGCAGAACAACTCTTCTGATAGCCCAGTGAAGGCCTAATGACATTCGTGGCATTGGCACTTATTTTTGTGAATGTGGTTTTTCAACCTTAGCACTGAAAAAGCCTATACATTGAATAAGCTGAATCTGCCAGTGATTCCTGTCTGCCTTAAATTAAAACAAACAAACAAAACACATTACCACCAACACCACCAAAAAGCAAAAAACACCCCAAAACCACTGTTTCACTACTAAGCTTAATATATTAACTTATAGATATGAGTTAACAATATCATGCTGCTGGGAAAAAATGGAAAACCATTCTGGGAAAAATAAACAGAAGTACCATCTGTAAAACACATGGTGTACCACTGGCATTTGGCTTGGTGGTACGAAACACGTGGCTCAGCTGCAGGCACCATAAGTCCAGGAGGATGTGGACAGGATAGAAAAAGTCTCATGAACAGGAACAGGGACAATGAGCGGCTTCGGGAAGACAGGCCTTGGGAAGACAGCTTATTAGGAAAGGCTGCTTGCTCTGGGGAGCAGAGAAACAATCCTCAAAGTGCTTTGCAGAGGTTGTCAGATGTGTGAAGAGCAGTTAAGAAGGGAATAGTTTCCTCCACACCTCCCAACCCCTTAGACAACATTAAGCTCACTGAAGACCATGAAGTGCCAGAGACATGACTGAGCCAGCACCCCTGCTGTGTTGCTTACTTTATCAGGAATTAGAAGTTTGCACAACACGGTTTGGCTACTTTCTGGAACAAATCATCATGATCTCACTAGCTGATACATTCCATGTACACATGCAAGTGTTCGCTCTGAAATTGCTTTCCCTCATGGCCAAAGCAAGAGAGTGCACAGCACTTCCTTCTGGTGCCCACCTGGCCCTTCATTTCAAGCTGCTTCGCTCTGATCTTCCTCCTTTCTTTTATGAGCTCGTTAGTGGCTTGCCTGTCTTTTTCTCAAGCCTGCTCCTCCAGCTGTTGGGAAACGTGCTGAGTTCCCTCCCCTGACCCAAGGACATGTTGCTGTTCTCCACTGAGAGCAGCTATGGAAAAAGGACTGGCCTGGTGGTTCCCATGGACTGATCAGCTCTCACAAAAAGTATTGAAATTAAATAGTTCAGTTAAGGAATCTATGACTGGCACAGAGCTACTGCTTATAGATCTCCTGCTCAGGAAACATAGGAGAAATATGTTGAATATGAAAGGAAAGGATCTAATGTTCACTTAAATATGAAGCCAGCAAAATGCAGAATACAAGGCATTGAGTTTGAATGCTGGCAGGAAGCGCAGTAACACTGATACAGATAAAAGCAAAGGAACAAACAATGAGGTAGAAAGTAAATGAAGGAAGAAAAGTTGTGAAAGTGCCTTGGTGATTTCTCTAAGGACGTGCCTACCCAGCTGTCCAAACTAATGCAGACAGCCATGAGGTGTTCACGACCAAGTTCCTGTCAGTGGAACAAATGCAGATGTCTGCATACATGGTGTGCGTCTGCTAGCACAGCAGGAGCGAAATCTAGAGGGCAAGTGAGAAACAAATGAACAGCATTTTTGAGAAGCACTAAGTCAATCATCCCAGATAGCATGCTCAGTGTTTCAGATCTGTACAGATAACTGTGAATCCTTATAGATTATGTAAATTTGATCCTCATGGAATAAGGACCTAACAAAAAATTAAGCTGTCAGATAATCCAGGAAAAAAATACGTATCAGTGCTCAATTTATGCTTGGTGCCCTCAACTCTGCATCTCATGTGAGGGCTCCATGTCCTGGCAGACATTCCTGCGGCCCCCCAGTTTATTTTCGTTTTTCTTCCCAGTACCAGAAGCCCTTTTGCAAAGCAGGGCACAAAGGTACAACTGCTGCTCTCACACACAGAAACAGCACGGATGTTTCAGTTAGCTGGAAACAAGCGATTCAGAAAGGTCCTGGCACAACTACTTCTGTTACCCAAGTGCTGGCTTTGTGCATATTTACAGTACAATTGAACCATCTTAAACAGTTTAACATTTTTTCCTGTTATACAGTGTGGTCTGGTGTTAGCTGTTGCAGGGAAAATTAGCACCTAGGGAGAATATCCCAAGCAGAGGAACATAGATGACAGCTGATAAATTAAATAAATTTTGTCTTTTATTTCTGCTGAAAGTTTTTATTGTCCTTTTTTTTTTTTTTTTTTTTTTTTTTTTTTTTTTTTTTGTGTTCCCTTTTTCCTCAATCAACTTTCCTTCTATCAACAGCACTTAAATATATACATGCACATTTCTTGCTGTAGTAAAGCTGTAAAACAGTTTTAAATGATTTGGAGAACTAAAAATGTAAAGCATTGGCTAGAAAACTCATCTCCACAAAGTCTCACATTTGCTGCAGTTTCAACCAACTGGCTGAGGCTGCCCATGTAAGCCCCACGAGATCCACGAGCACATGCAGGATCAGGCAGGTCCCTGTCCCGCTTAATAATGCAAAAAGGCACCCAGAGAAAATGTTCAACCTTGACCAGATGTGTCCCGGCTGATCTGCTCCTGAAATCAGCTCTGCAAACCTGTTTCTCAAGGTTTTTCAACAGCCTGTGCAACCTAGTTCAGCTAGTGCAGTAACACTTCCAGCTAAAGATAGCTCATACCTTTGCTTCACACTCACTCATCTTTTAAAGACCAATAATAATGCACAAAAACTTCCCACCTTTCTATTTGTTATGAGCCAAAGGAATAGTTGCCATTTGTTCAGTTTCCTTCTGACCTTACTGCATTTATTTTCCAGTGTAAGAGTTTTCTCAACATGAATTTCTTCTGAAAGCTACTTTATCTTCCTTTTCCTTTCCCCAAATCCAAAACGTAAGTTTTTCAGGAACTGTCCCCCAGAAGGCTATCGGCACCAAACTGAAAGTATTTTCTTCTTGTGTAAAATCAAAGTAGTGGTATTTCTAAAGAGGTTTTTTGTTTGTTTGTTTGTTGTTGTTTGTTTGTTTTTAATTTATTTTTAAAAGTAACAATTTGGCATTTATTTGTCACTCTACAAATTTAAAATATTTCCAAGCACCACCACTCACCTGAGGCAGCATAACTGAAAAAAAAAATAATCTTTTTCATAATCATGTGTTGACAAATCCAGAATGGAAACGTCTTTCATATTAATTTTCTATGTGCAAGTACCCCAGTTTCCCAGCAACTCAGTCAGTGACATGAAGTTAACTTTGTGGGAAAGCAGCTCTGCACTGCACTCTCTGAACAAGAAGCTAAGAGCTTTGTTGGAGTCTATTCATAACCCTGCACTGGCATCTGGCAAATTGCCTCTTTGTTATGTCCCTTCCTCTTTAACATAAAGATTAGTTATTCTCATATTACACAAAAAAAAAAATATTTGTTTTAAAGTGCTAATCTTCCATCATTTTCTGTATCGTTAGAAGTTCAAATTTTTCCAAAACTTCAGAAAATTGTTTGGATATTTTCCTGAAAACAAAACAAAACAAAACAAACAAACAAAAAAAAACCAACACTATTCATAGGCTGTTTCTTCTATATTTTATATAAGAATATAAAGCACAATATTAATTGCTTTTAAACAAAATAAAGTATTTATCACCTAGATTCCCTGTTTTGAACAAAAGAAAAAAAAGTGATTTATAATATTGCTTTATCCATAACAACAGATAAAAATTTTCCTCTGTGTGTTCTCAATTTATATACCAACCAGTTGATTCTTGAACTGCAGCCACAATTTCTTGAAAGAGGGGCACTTTATCCAAGTTTTTTCTAATTGATCCATTTATATGTGTGTATATACATATACATATATGCATATATATATATATAGATATGCATATATATATATATATAGATATGCATATATATATATATATAGATATATATATATATACACACACACACACACACACGCACGCACATAATGGAGTTATTCATACCAGGTCAAGTGGGACCACACTCTGAGTGAGCTGGATTTCAAAAATAAATATTCCAACTCTGCTAATGTCAAGGTGAGTATTTCCCTGGAACTTTTTAATAGAAATTTATCCAGGCAAATCCTTCATCACAGCTTCATCAGCCTTTTTGGGACAGCAGAGGCAGCCTCCTGTGAGCCATTTAGGCCTATGAAGGCAGGCGATGTGAAGAGTTAAGCAGAGGCCTTGTCCCTGCCACCACCCAGCACATCACCACCAATGCAGGTGTCTGCAAAATGTTTATGCAAGGGAGCACACATGGGGTGGTGACGTTTTGACTGCTCCTAGAGAGGAGCGCAGCCACACAGGGTGTCTCACAGAGTGCCACCACCTGTCCCTCCGGCACCAGCATCCCACTGGCATCCCTCTGCCACAGAGAATCCCTCAGCATCTGGGGCAGCACCAGCTTCATGCACACTTCTGATCCTCTGCAGCCCTTCCCCAACCAAAAATCCAGCTCTTCCTTAAACTGTCCACAAAATTTTTTGCCACTTAACTTTGCATACCTTTCTCCCCGGTCACATCTTGAACTGAAATGGAAAAAAAAAAAAAAAAAAAAAAAGCACACCACCATCAACAAACCAAGCTGGGCTTGGCTTGGAATGCCAAGAAATAAAACCAGCTCTGAAAGAACTGCAAAGCGGCAAAAGTAGGTTTCATTGGGACTTATAATGGGCTGAATTATATTCCCGCTTAATTAAATTACCTTGCTGAATCAGGTCCTAAATTGAAGTGAGAGATACTCTTCAGTGTTTATTTGGTTCAGATAATTAAAGAAAGTAACAAAATGAGTCTTTAGAGCTAATGTAAATTGAAGTTTTAGCAATTAAATATTTCTTTGCTCAACCACCTATTTGGTTCAGAGTGAATTCAGGAATAGCTGAAAGTAGTTCTTCTGTTGTCCCCTCTGCTATGAAAACCAAAGGGGGAAATCATTCAGAACCAATCCTACCTCACACAGATTCATTTGGAAATACTTGATTTTTTTTTTTAATTTTTTAAAATTGTTTTTCATGTCCCTTTTGTACCCTGGTTCTGGGCTCCCTCTGAAGCCAACAAGCAGAAGCTATTTACTTATTTACTTTATGCTCTGGAAAACGGGAGATTTTGAAGAGGCTGATTTCTTCCTGAGAGGGGGATGAAATTTCATACTGTCTCTTATTGAAACCAGCTCACATCTCTCAGGCCCTTCTTCCTCCTGTCTCCGTCTCTCCCCCACGCCCATAATATGCCCATTTATGCACAGAATGTGGTATAATAAATCAGGCTCCCCAGAGATCCAGAAGCCATTCCTATTCTGTTGCATGAGGGCAACTCCACCAAAGGTTGTGAAACGGCAGCAGGGTGGTGGAGAGCAGGACACGCTTTCCAGCACTGACTTGAATTAAACTGGAATTGGAAGTAAAGACCCCTGAACAAAGTTTCTTTTTGCAGTGCTAATAAAATCTTGGCAGCAGCAACCAAAAGTTGGCTGACACACTGAAAGCAGAAACCCTTCCTCTGTCCGCTGTTGGTGCTTTTCCTCCTAGCGCTGCCAGAACCCACGGGGCGCTGCCGCAGGGGAGTACCCATCTCACCCCAGCTGCTCCGCTCCTCCTCTGCCCTGCACAGGCTGCCAACGTGAGCCCCTAGGAACCCCGAGAAATTTGGGATCCACTCTTTTCCAACCTGCAGATAAAGATGTTCCCCTTTTCCCAGGTGAGGAATGCTGATTGCCTTCCACGTTTAAATCACAGGTTCTGAAAACACAATTCATGTTGTATCAACACCTTGAAATGGCATTCTCCATTTCTGTAAAGACTCTTCAGTGTTGTTGTAATACAAGTGTATTCTTCTAAAGTAGAAGCAGAAGACATTGAGAAATGCCATCATATTCAAGTGACTGAGTTTCTAGGAAACAGGGTGGTTTGTTTTCTTTCATTTTGTTTTAAGAAAAACTTATTCTTCAAGAAAAAGTATAGTGAGCTCCCATAATTTGAATTTCCTTTGGTGACTTTAACTTTCATAATGAATGTTAGCAATTAAAAAGTCATTATCATTTATTATATTCCAGATATGTATTACTATATCACTCACTACATTATTTACTGTATCATTTACCACAGTGCCCACAACAAAGGAGAAGAAACTGAGACTTCATTCATTTAAAAGCCTACTCACTATATTTTTAATGAAGGTAAACCAAATTACTGAAAGCTCAGGTTATTTTTCGACATAGAGGTTAGAACAGATAGAGAACAGTACATGCAATGAGGGATTGGAAGAGGAAATTCAATTTATGTATGGGATAATACAACATTTTTAAGAGAGTAATATTTTCATCCATATTTTCTTCAATAATTTTTCATAACTAGTTTGGGAAAGCAATAGTCCTTATGTTACTGTGAAATCTATGCTTATTACTTTACCAAATAAATACTTCTTTTTGCAGGCACAGTGATGAATACACCTCCTTTATTTATCAATAAAAGTACCTTTTTTTAAAAAAAATGCATATATATCCAGTTCCCTCTTTTTTCATACCACAACAATCCAGACTTACTGAGACCAACCTTAAGTTTTGACCTCTGTTTTCAATATCAGATGTATATATTTTCAGTGTAGTACAATGGTGGAAGATGTCAGTATGTTATACGTACTCATTTACACCTTCTAAACATTTTCTGCAAATTATATACCTGTTCTAAAATACTGCCATTATTATTATTATTGTTATTATTATTATTGTTATTATTATTATTATTTTACATATCCTGCCTAGTTTCTGTAGGGCTTAGTGTGACAATTTAATGCCTTTTTGGATGGAGCAACACACTGCATAATCACCTCCCTAACTTCAAATAATTGCTTCTTTCACAGTTAATTTTCCCAAATTAGGTTCAAGTCTCCATAGCTGCATATGTTGCCAAGAATTAAAGACGTGACAGTCTGAGTGGCAACTGAATGGCAATACAGATAAGCCTGAATGTGCAATACCTAAATACTGCATGAGCTTTTCCACTAGCATCCTGGGTGCTGGTGAGGATGTGTCCCCAGCCTCACAGAGAGGAAGAGAGGTCCAAGATCTGCACTGCCCACAGGCAGTCTCATCAGGGTAGATGCTACCCACTGGGCCAGAGTGGTATGCTGTCTGCCAGAGCCTCCATTTGCCATCAAAAACATTTTTTCTAAGTTTAAAAGCCAAGCTTCTTAAGGGAAAGGGGCCAGGCTGTATATATTTAGACATTGCTAATTTGAGTTCATATGTTTGAGTGTAAAATTTTCTCTTTTTTGCCCCAGAAGTAACAGGTTTGATCTCTTCATGGAGGTAGCCTTTTCCTTTATATTTTGGAGAAATTTGCAGCTATTTTTGAATGTGCAAAAATACAGAAAAAATATTTATTAGCTTTCTTATTTTAACACTGTCACCATGACAAGCAGGGTAGGCAAGGGAAAATAAATACAGAAGAAACAAGAACTCCTAAGGTGCTGGGATAAGCCATTCATCACTTATCACTATGCTTGTACAACCCCGTGCTTTTGATTTCTCAGCAGCAAATAAAGAAGTTAAATTAAACCTTCTAATCCCTACAGTTATGACAAAAAGTACTTGGATGCAACATGGAGTGTTGCAGCTACCCACTGACTGGGAGAAAAGAGCTTACCCAACACATATATGCCATTCAGGATTGATCCACGCAATGATCTCTTCAGTGTTAAAATGTGCACAATATACTCAAGGGTTAATTAATTCAAACCGTCTCCTACTTCCCTTGGAAAATTATTATGCTGGCTAATAAGTCTCAGTGTTATGAAGCTGTATGAACTTATAAATAGCATTATTTTAAAACACCTGTTCAGCTTATTCAGCTGTTCAAACACTTTTTATACTTGCTGTCCACTTTAGGCATGTGAATTCTACCTTAGATTGGACAGAAGTAGCTCAGGTAGTCAAGAAATGTTGTTTTGTCCCACAGTTACTGGAGCAAACACGTACTGATCTAAGAAAATACGTTACCTGGGGTCAGGGTCAAAAAAACATGTCCAGGAATCTTAGCTGGGCCCAAGATTACCAAGCTTGACTATTTACTAGGAGACATTGTAGGTTATTCAAATTCATGTGGATCACAAATCTGCCAAAACCTTAATAAACTCCATTTAAATGCATTATAAAATCCTTCCAGAGTCTAGTGGAAAAAAATGACTTTTTTGTGCTAAAAACATGTCTGTAAAATGCAAACTTTTTGTGAATCATATTTGCCAGCTGCGCTAAAAGCCAACAGTGATATTGCTCTAACCACAAAAGTTATGCCTTTGAATGTTGACATCCTAACAAAACTCATACAGAAAAATAAATTACTCCATCTACAGGAAAAAAAAAAAAAAAAGTAGCAGATTTTGCTTTGAAGCTGTTTTGCTTTGAAATGTACAATAAGATACCATTTTATCACTTCATTGCTACTGAAAAAAAAAAGATTTCACCAATAATAATAATTATATATTATTATTAATATATTATAAAACATATATTATTATTATTATTATTTATTATTATTATTATAATATAAACATTATATAATATTTATAATATTAATTTATAATATTTATAATATTAATATTATTATATAAACATTATATAATATTTATAATTTTATAATTATATATTATTATATTATTATATAAATATTATTATTATTATTATTATTAATAATAATAATAATAAACAAACCAGAACCTTACTAAGCATAAGTATTTCTAAGTAAACAGGGAACCAGTCCATGTAACAGCATGAGTCGTTTATCCTTCCATCTGAAAATATTTGAGAAAACTGACTGAAATCATCAGTGCCATAAGAACAAGTGAGTGTTATCAGGTATCATTTGTGATTTTTCAGACCGAATTTTGTTCTTGAGCAGATGATGTAATCCCTTGAACACCTAGTTCAACAGGTATAAATTTCTCTGAAAAAAGCATATTTATTTCATGCATCATTTCCTTAACCAGTGTGAATGTTGTACCTGGCACTATGCATTTTTGAAATGTGGGACTGTTTTTTAGTTCTACATATAGTGGAGAAAAGTGCATCTAAAATGATGCAAAGCAGAAAAAAACTTGAAATTCATTCTTGCTGATACATGGGTATTTCTGAATGCTAGAAAACACATTAATTACCAGCGCATTTGGGACTTAAGCTTGCAAACATCTGGAATGCCAACTGAACAAGTCCAGCTGCACCACTTATCTAGTATCTAATGCAGAGAAATATGTTCTGTTGTCTTTTCCCTGGCATTTACTCCAGGCAAAACTTACTTTCTTGTTTTTTTTTTTTTTTTTTTTTTTTCAAATCAGGATTTAAAAAACAAGATAAAACAGACAAATAAACAAACAAAACAACAACAACAACGCAACAACAAAAACCAAACCCACAGACATTCACTATTATTACATCTTTCTACAATAGAAGTAATAAAGAGAAACCATTCAACCAATTCTTAAGTGGCTCTCACAATCATTTCCACTCCAGTCTGTGGAAGACGCTGCAGACAGATATAAAGAATACATTGCTGTAGCATATGCAACCTTCTCACCTTCAGGAGATGGCTACTATAGGAACATTAGTCGTATGGTATTTCAGAAGATACATGATGTCAAGGCAGAAGAGGAGCAGTCATCACGAGGGGCAGCACCAGACTGGTGAGCAATGGAGAAGACAGCTGATGCCAGAAACATTCTGTACTGCATGCAAAGCTGGTAGGAAAATAAATAAATAAATAAATAAATAAAATAAAATAAAACAAGATGATTTCCTTTATTTTTATAAATGAAAAAATGATAGTGGCTTTGGATTTTTCCCCCTCTGGAAGGAATTAAAAGAGCTATTAAAAAAGAAAAAAAAAATAAAGGAGAGTGGAAAGTAATAAAATCTGCCTTTTCTAAGTCGGATTACATGCATTCTTGGTGGACCATGCTCCCCAAAAAGGAGAGAAAAACAGAATTTCTACCAATAAAATGATTATTTCTTCAATATAGCACACTTTGACAAAACATTTTAAGCAATTCTAAGCCATTACTAACCCCAGCCACAGGAAGGAAGTGAAACTCCATTGATGCTTAGCATCTAAATTCCCATTGTACAAAAATCATACCACACTCCTCAATGTAATTTCTGAACACTTGGCCACAATGCATTAAATCTAACCATGGCTGCCCACTGGCTCTGTCTTCCTGTCCTCAGAGCAGGGTAGCGAACAACATTTACACTTCTTAGGGAGGCAGAGAAGTTCTGGAAACCAGGAGCCTCTCCTGACACTGGATGGGATCAGCTTGCATCATTGCACAGGAGAAAAATGTAGCAGAAGCATCTTAATTTTAAAAGATTACTCCTGGCTCTGGAGAGGTCTGTTATTTTTGGCAGCTTTCAGGTGGGCTGTGCTAAAGGACAAGGTACCTCTCCGCTCCCTCTCCCACATGGCAGCCACACAAGGCTTGGTGGCAAGCAGCTCTTGGTGAAGAAACACAGGTGTGCCCTGCAGGCACTTAAAGACTGAGAGAAAAAAAAAGGAAACAAAATGTTCCTGTGTGTTTAATAAATTGGTATATAACTGTAATGCAACCTACTATCCTAGATATAAAATGAAATATTTTAAAAAGTATTGAATCCTTTGTGGATTTTCTCAGTGGATCGGCATGAAGCTATTTAGCCCAGATGTTTCAATAATTCTGATGCATTAGGAGATGTACGGCTCTGTGGCCAAGTGTTAACGTACTGAACTATAATGTAAAACATGTAAAGATACTGGTTTCCAAAATTGTTAGACATTTTCACTCTAACCACTCTACTCTCTTTTGTAGCTATGTTTTCTTTACAATATACACTTATGTTTTAGCGCACATGGAAGAAGAACAAGTAACCCCCACCTCCCCTCCTATCAAAGCCTAACTCTCTGCATTCCCTGGAAGAGCACACAGGGGCCAACTCAGAATTGATGTGAGAGTCCTGCAGAAGTGGAAATCTCATCTCTGAACAGCAAATCTCCTAGTGCAGGCAAACGCAAGGCCAACAAGCCACAGCTGGGTACCACATGAGCAGGTGAAAAAGCAATGGCGAGATTTTTGATGACAATTTGGTGTCAGAGACACCAAGACAGAGTGTCTCACTGCTTGGTTCTCGTGTGCATCTGTAATGAATTTAGGTATGTGCAGAGGTAGTTTTAAAGATATTTAAGCAGGTGCAATGTCCCTGTTGGAATGGTTTAATTCAGAGAAGAAACAGCAAAGGGAACATAAAGTAGCACAAAAAATGGCAAGAGCACGTACTTAGAAGGAAGCAAAATGTGCAAAGGAATAGGCTGGCACTCTATAGAAGAGTAATGCAATAGAATACCTTGCACTGAGAGCATCTTTGGAAAATCTCTGTTGTTAAATTATTCAAAAGAGCTGAAAATATTTCAGAGCTCATTTTTGCACTGTTTACCCGCCAGAGTGCAAGCTGAGAGTTATCTGACTATTCAGGACCCTGTTAGCTTTAAAGGACAAAACACAATCTGAAATTAATGAAAATGAACTCCTACTACAGCTTCAAACTTACCATCTATTCTCTCTATTTCAATGCAAGTACTTGCTAAAGAACAACTTACACTTTAGACAGAAAAGAAGAACTGAGAAGTACCCTCCACTGCTTCAAGTAGTGTTTGATTTTATTTCATTTTTTTTTTTAAACAAACAATACTGATATTTCAGTTAGGTCTGTAGTTTCTTACTCATTTTTAAGGCAAGCAAATGTTCAAGTTTCATATATGAGTCATATACAGCAGACTGGTGCAATCTGCCATAGGATGCCATATCGACTGCTGATATGCTGATTATCCTCCATAGTAAAGTATGCTGTGGAGGATTTCTTTCACTTCCAGAAGATAAATATTTGTTGGCCAACCACATTTCCTTCATGCCACTTGCCAACTAATCTGTTTGTTTTTTTTTGTTCCTCCCCCCTTTTTTTCCCATGACTACACAAAGACTAGTCATTAAACTGTATCCCAACAAAACTACTTCAATTCACATTTCCAGCTGTAACTTTTACCTTAAAATATTGTGTGAGTTTCAATTAGTCAGATGAGAAACCTGTACTTCAAAAAATGATTTTGTTAAACCATAGCAGGTGGCAGAATTTGTCCTCCAGTGTTAGAGCATAATCCCAAACCTTGCATTATTCACAGATGATTTAAACCACTCTGTACTTTTCAAGTTGGATACAGTCCTTGATAGCTGTTGGACAAAAGATGATGACATCTGTAACCACTAGATAGCTCTCTTCTCTTTAACAACTGAAGAATTATAACACATCTATGAAAAAAGTCAAGCATTCAGCATGTACTAGATCATTCTATGCTGTTTAAAAATTGCTGCTTTATAGTTTAAAAGAAGGTTCTTGCATTATATTGCATTATTATTTCATCCTTTTCTATTTGCCAGCTAAAAGGTTATATGAAGCAACAATCATGTAACATTCCTTTAATTCACAGTAATTTGAAAAAGAAAAACATGTGATAGCAAGAAAAGAAGCTTGGTCTGGAACTCTTTCAGACTATGAAAATGTTGTCAAATAGCCATTGTTGTCATGTTTATTTCTGAACCCCAAACTCACCAACAATCAGATATTGTAACAAACCTTTCTCTTCTAAAATGTATAACAAAAGCTGTAAAAGGAACCAGAAAAGAACTAATAATGAAAATGCACATTTGCCATGGATTTACTCATTTCCTTCCCTATTACTTCTTGTCTTGTGAAAGCTTTAACAGAGAAGTCCCTAAATGGCTGTTTCAGGAACGGAAAAGCTCCATTGGAAAGCATGCCAAAAAGCATGTCCGGAGGCAGGCTTCTGTTGAGTAATTAATATTTATGTGCGGAATGCACAGGATAACTACTACACCTGCAAAGGCTACCTAATCTTAGTTTGTAAAATTCTGTCTATGATACATCAGTGGGAGTAAGTCCTGTTCTTACTACTTGACCAAAATGTCCTTTGAGAAAAGAGGCTGACTCATTTATCCTCTGACAACAAAGGCCATTATCCAGCACCTGAATGCTTCATGTGGAAATTCCATGCATCTTTGTTAGTAAACAAAAGCATTTTATCTCCATTTTGAATAAAATCTTGAATAGTGAAATAATAGCCTTAAAATTGCAATTACTCACTGAGATTCTGCAAAATGTGAAGTCCCATTCTTGATGAAGCTACTAACTAGGCATTGTCTTTCTCTACCCAAATAATAGACAGTAAGGACCTTGTCAGAAACGATTGCTCACATTATCCAGTTTCTACACTTCAATTTGCAGACTTGCTTCTTTCCTATATAATTTTCACTAATCTTTAGCCAGCTCAAATGGCTCAGAGTCCACTTTGCTTAACTAGCTTCAGTTTCTCCTAGAATTCAATTGTTCCAGCAAAAGAAAAAGAAAATCTCCTTTTTGGCTTTGCATGTGAAACACGAGGCCTGAAGTATTACATTTATGACTACATATAGTGACAGGCGGAGACATAGTAAAATGCCTGCAGAGGAAAAACAATGGCTCCAGCAGGTGAGCTGGGAGAAGCTAACTCAGTAATATTTCACGAATAAGTCAACCAAAAGCACTGGAAAATAAATAAATCATCACAACTAATATACTCTGCTATTGCTGTGTCCATTCCTTGTAAAAAGATCCATTTTCCTCAAATTTCTTCCATTAAAAAGGCAACAAAATGTAGTATGACTCAAACACATTATTAAAAGCTCCTGCTTTTTTGATCAGAAAGCCTGTAACTGGTTTGTCCATAACTGATTAAATTTATTTTCAGTATTTAAATGTAGCATATCCCTTGGTTTAGTACAGTTTCTTGAAATTAAATTTATCCTGAATTTACTCGGTTTTTAGTGCAGGAATTTACTGTCAGGTTGATGTACAATTTATTCTACAAAACTTCTTGATTCATTCATAAAAATCTGAGAAAGGATAGTGATGATTATTTTTTGTTATTATTTTATGAAAAAGGACTCCCTGATGCAATGCAGGGAATGCTGTTTATCATTGCAAAAAGCCCTAGTACAGTGATGGCAATAACTGCAAGGACCAAGTTTCAGTACATTTATAGTGGTTCAGGTAGAAATGACTTGAGTGAAGGTAGTTCTGGTCCTATTTTAATGATTCTATGACATTTTCTTATTTAACAAAACTTATTTTTAACATGTGGAATTGCAGTACTGATCAATAGAGAGATGAAGATGAGTGCTCACCAGGTTCTGTTGGGGATATCTTCCCACAAACTATTGATCTGTTTTGGTCACTCTCAGGACTTGTGCACTACCATTTTTGTATTCAGCAAGGCAATGCTAGCATTTATTAGAGTTATTTGCAGCAGCAGCTATTTTTGAGAGACTTTGGGATCAATTTTTGATGGATTAGCTGCAATATTAGATCAGATGCAGAACGGTTAAAGTTCCAAAATATTATTCCACTGTGGTCTTGCAATACATCATAACAATACATTGTTGCAATTATTTCTCCCAAATTCTGTTAGGGATGTGGGTTATAAAATATTTCTAACAGAAGTGGGAATATATGTCAGAGACACTGTATTTAGCTACTTTTATTTCTCTCAGACACACCAGCAGAGAAGGTTGACTTGAAATAGTAGCCCCTCCTCACTACAAATCCATGCTTGTCACAGAGGTCTCTTACTGTGAAAGACAGACTTGTACAACAATGTAGGCAAAAAACACTTTATGATTTTTCACACTCGACATGTCTTCATTTCCTCTTCCTTGCCCCTGCCCACATAGGGATTTTGCAGATCCAGTAAGAGATTGCTCACCTGCAATATGAAATCCAGGGCTGCCTCTGTGATGGCTCTGAGGGTGGTTGTTTACATTCCATCCCCAAAACTATTTTCTTCTTATTATCCATACTTTATCCTAGATACTGTGTCACTCCTTTTCTTGGCTTTCCAAGCTGCCTTTCTTGACAGAGCCCCCCCTTTCCTACCCCCCAAGACTCCTCTAGAGATTCATCTCTACCCTGTGTGAAACAATGACTAAAATGGGTTTGTAATCTGCAATTCTTTTTCCTTCTAAGATGACTGGAAACACCTCAGAAACGGCATCAGAATAAGGATGACTCCAACTCTCACTGAGGCTACTGCATTGGGCAGAAACCGTCATATACACAAATTTATTTTGCCTTTATATGTGAATACATTTGCAAGATTAATACTCGTACTTTGGCCCAGCAAAATATTGCCTTTCCACAGCACTCCTAAAGAGTTTGTTGTTTTGTTGTTTTTTCGAGGGCACTACACCTTTTGTGCATTAATGAGCTCTACAGAAAAAAATGGTGAATTTGATGACTATCTTCTGAGAGGTCCCACTACTTTCATGGAAGCACTGTGTCAAATATAAGGAATTAAATTCAATACTCTGATCTGTGTGTTACTTTTTTTTTTTTTTTTTTTCCAAAATACAGTGCAAATCATAAATTAGGATGGCGCATCAGCTACGGCTTAATTTCACTCCCTGGTTTGCTCTCCCTGAAGAGGGAAGACCAGAGCAGACAAGGATTTTATTAACTTAAATTTATCGTTTTTTGTTTGTTTGTTTGTTTTGTTTTTATGAAAAAGGTGTGCATTTAAAAACAAATACAAAAGAAGGCAACAATCTGAATGTAGTAAAATTCAGCTCCCACCATAAACTAAGGGACAGAAGCCTGGCAGGCTACAAGTTGTGTAACTGCTATCCACGTGGAAGCTATTCAATTATATGCCACTCTCCTATAAGGAAGTACTGAAGCCACATGCACTTTGCAGATTTTCAGTGCAACAAATAGGCATTATAGGTACCAAATGAATGCACATGACAAAGGGAAAGCTTCAAAACAGATACAAACCATGCTTGTTTAACATCCAATAAAATTTGATATTGTACTCACTTGACAGGAATAGTCTCTGCTCTACTTTCTGCAGAGAAAATAAATCACAGCATCTAACGTTATCTGCTATATGCATTCCTTTGTTTCTGAACAGCATTGCCATACCTAGGAACTGTTTTCCTTCTAAAGACCATCTTTGTGTTGTTGCAGTGCTGTCAACAGCATGTATGTTGTCGTTCCACTTGAAAGAAATTCACCAATATCAGTACATGCATGCAATCAGTTTTCTAAAACTATCTGAAAGACCATAGTTTACTTACTTATGCAAAATGAAATAATGATAGTTTCAAACTTGCTTACCTCAGGATATAAAATGATCTGGTAAAAACAGGAGAATGGGTTTTCTAGCTCTCTGATGCCAATGAGTGGCAAAATTATGCTCTGGGGATCTTATGTGGGATTTTCACATTTGCTAGCAGAATATGGCAGATCTGAACCTAGAACAAATCAGATATTCTCCCCCCCTAACTTCCCCTCTGTCTAAACTGACTGAGATAACTTGGTGAAAGTAAACTATCCATTTCATCTGAACAAATACCCAATCTGGAGCGAGAAGTGGCAATATAAAAATCAGCATTGTTACGTATCTTTGGGACAAAAGTCCAATCACTTCCCACCTGTCCTCTGCCATCCAGCATTAATATACTTTGGACAGTCTTTGAATACATATAACTAAGTTATTATAAATACAATAACCTTTGGCATATAAAGAATTACACATCTGAAAACTAACAATTAATTTTTAACAGAATAAATCACCCTGAATTAATAGCGGCAAGTACATAAAAGAACAAAATGCAGAACAAGCCACTGTACTGAATTACTTTCATCATTTAATATATAAATGAATTTTGTTTCTTTAAGTTTAAATAAAGCTGCTGCAAAACATCTATGTTGTGGTGCCAGAGATACACACAATTTAGTGGCCTAAGAAATTGGGTACCTTTTCCTGAAATAAACTATCCCGAGAGAGAGGGAGATCCTTTCCATTAGGCAACAAGTGCTGGCTGTAGTTAAGGAAATGATACTGAGCTACTCAAATAGCTGGTACAGGATGAGACTGAGAAAACATATCATGTAAATGAATTGAGATTACAGGTGCTCAGCATCTTGACAAAACCAGCAATTTTCAAGCACAAGAGAGCAGCAAAACTGTGTCATATGTCTGTTAGTCTTCTGGAAAATAAAACATCCTGTTTAAAAAAAGGGAAAGCATCACGGATTTTTGCAAGAGCTCTGCAGGGAAAAGTTCCAAAACATTCTTCACAACTAAAACTAACAGAAACAGCTTTTCCCAAAGCTGATACAACATTAGTCCTTTCCTTTGACTTCAGCATTCATATCTTTTAAGTATATGCAAATTATGTTCATATTTCATTGACTGGAAAATATTTAATCTTTTCCAAATTGTTTTAATCAGTCGATTTCTCCAGTCTCCAAATAATTTGGGGGTTTGCCCTTAAAATGTCATGTATGCAGCAGAGAATTTCCAAAGCAATTAAAAAAATTCTAAGTATCAATGAAACTAGTTAAATGGTTAAGATACAGATTGTTTCTATCTCCTAGAGGGAGGCCCAGTATGTACATAAGCTATCCTTTGTGACACAGAACAATCACGTGCAGTTTGTCTGACACTCTTACACTCATCTCTGTGCAAAGGGCAGTGAATTGCCTCAGCTCCTGAAACTGCACACCTCAATTTTCAAAAATCTGACTGAGATTTATTCTATGTCTGCAATGAACTCAACAACCACATGAAAGAGGCAGATTAAGGCCTTCAACCACTGCTGCGTGCCCCTTCAAACTTCTGTGGCACCATTTTTTAAAGTCACTCAACTGCCAGGCCACTGCTTATTGCTTCACCTCTTTTGGCTTATCTCTGGGAAAATCATTCATGGGAAAAGACTGACACACAGTTCTACTCGCTGCATAGAACACCAATAATTTTGTTTGTCCTCTTTATGCTGACACATCCTTATGAACTTCCTCTTCCTTTTGAGAAAGACCAAAACCACTGTTCTGAGGACCCAGAAGGACTTTGGAATTGTGTATATAATACCAGAGAAAAGGTGTAAATAGGAAAGTTTTCTTCTGTAACTTTTTTACCATATGATTAATGAGGCTTTTTGTATTAATTAGATAAGTTTGACCAGAGTAATAAAAGACTAACTAAATTAATGGAAAGTTCTTGGTTCAATGCGTGTTGCCTTTTGCCTGCAGCAAGATTTTAACTGTAACACCACATAGGAGCACTATACCTAACTCTTATGAAAGCAGATAAGTCAAAATATAACACACTTGATCACAGCTAAATGTTTGAAAGGTTAATTTCTAGCATGTCTCTCTCATTTTTTCATTCAACATCTTCTGGCAGTCAAATCCAAGTGCCTCAAACCACTAAAGTTTTACAACATTTTTGGGACAGCTGTGGCTGACGTACGAATTTCTCATCATATCATAGTAGGTGCAAGAAAGCTAATTTGGCATAATTTGTCATCTGAGAATGCAAAAATAGGTTATGTTAATAAAAGAAAGTGTGAGATCCTTGCCACGGGTTCTGTCAGCCAGCGACTCATGCAAAACCCCTATAAATGCAACATGAGTACATCCAGATACACAACTATGGGGCAATGGGACGGCAGCTATCAATTATTTAAGGAAAGTCTGCCTGGAGACAGCCATGCCAAGCACCTGAATCCACTTTAATGGTGGAAGTGGACACATATGCTTGGGGACTTCAAATCCTTTATGAGTAACACTCACTTATGATATATGAACAGAGAACAAATTTTAAGGGAGACTGCAGTGAGTGTGTGGTGCTGGAAGGAGTGAGCTCTGCATGGCTGTGTTGTCGCTGCTGATGTTCAGTGATGCTCACGATATATAGTTCAGTTTCTTGTTGCACAGATTAAAAGTTAGGTTGTTCAAGTGATCTGGCACATGTAAACATTTCCATATCACAGCTGCTTGCTTTAATACCACTTACATTAAAAGGCCTAATGAAAAATTAAGTGAATAATGCTGCATGTTGAAAAAGTACTGCTTTTGACAAACTGATTAACTAGAAAGCCTCTACCAGCACTTCTTGGATGCATTCCCAGGAAAACCTCTTGTGTTCCTGCTATTCCTCATCCTAGATAAATAGAATAACACAAAACATTACTCAAATATGAAGAAAGTTGTTTTCAACAACTGATAGGAGACATTTTGATAATACCATACTTCGTGTTAAAATGTAGCTTAACACAATACTTCAAAGTCCCCAATACATTTGTTAAAAGCAGCAGAATATAATACTGCAGAAAACTTCACTCCTCAAATCTTTCTTTTTCCTCCACCAAAATACAAAAATTTGTGAAGTTCATGGAAGACAAGGATTTAATTTTGCACAGTTTGAAAACATTTAAATCAATTCACACCTATGTGTTTTTACAGACTCTAAGTCCTTTGAGTTTCTATTTCATGAGATTTATACAAGTTACCTAGAAGTATAGACTGCATCGATGTTTGCTGTGAAAGGCAATCAACTTCAGGCAAAACAGTGAGTAATTGGGGAGCAAAGTGTTAGACCAAAAGCACCATCACATATACACTAACAGAAATTGTAATCTCAGAAACTTGTAGGCAACAGCTACACAAAATGGCAGCAGGAGAAAAAAAAAAAAAAAAAGATGGTGAAAAAAATGATTTCATTACAAATGAAAGATGAAAGACTAGAGAAAATGAGAAGAAAGAAAAGTGAATGTTTAGAAGAAAAAAGAGAGTGCTCTGGCAATATACAAGCAGAATGCCTGGCAAGAGAGAAGCAAAAAGTTTGGCAGCAGAACTTGAAAGAAACGCCCAGTGGGAATAAGCCTGAGAGGAGGGAAAGAAAGAGAGACAGATAGAGATGGAGGGAAGGGGGAGAGAGAGAGGGAAAGAGAGAAGAGTTGCACTGTAGCTGGACCACAATACAAAACCTTACCAGCCATGTGTTGTCATGGTTAGCAGGCAAACAACTCCTGAGTATTTGTCAAGGCAATGTGCTTTGTGGGGTGAAAGCATCTGCAATTCTTCTTGGAGAGTCTAAATTAAGTTAGAATGTGAGGTTTCTATTATGATTATATCCCTAATTTTAGAGTTGTAACAATGGTCTATGTCTCTATGACGATTCTACTCTTATTCTGGTACAATTTTATTGTCATGCTTTTTCCCCATTTCCTGTTCTTCTGTTCATCACTAGCACAACTGGAACAGCCAGATGCAGACTGTATTGTTAACTCATTTGGCATGCTGGATTCTGAGATGTCTTCTTACATAAAATGATACAGTGGGTACTTTGTCATGCTAATGCACAATAGAAAAATCACCTGGAAAAGGTGCATGATTTGGGTTCTTCCACTAAAGTATTAAAAAATGCCAACGCTAAACAGTGTAGAATGTATAAAAGAGTGAGCAAACTAAATTACCAGGTATTAGTCTGTGGGATTCCTGTATTAGCTAATTTCCTATCAGTCTCTTCTGGTACACTGAGACTAATAAGTCTCAGAGTTGAGAAGACCTATAAGGTAGTTGGTGTTTCCCTAGACACAGATGCCATGTTTGCTTCTACTGTTTATACCTCAGGTCTCTTCCTGGTAATTCTGTTCTGTTGCTCTGAGCACATGGACAGCAAACTCATCTTGAAATGCACCTTTCCCACAAAGTGTTATCCTGAGAGTGTTTCTGAAGAGCATTCTTTTCAGCTTGTATCAGATAATGATGCCATGTGTTACATGGATGCCTTTGGAGGATTTTAATACCAACAGTATTTTTTCCTCATGTGCAGTTCAGTAGCCTTTCATTCTGTGAACTTAGGACATGCTGTTTCTCTTCACCACAGCATAGGGGTGGAAATTATATTTCCCTCTGTGTTTACAGTTTGCTGGAGCTCATAAAAACATCGATGCGTTATGAACAGAACATTCCCGTAACTATGAGGAAGAATTGTTTTCTTCCTGGCTCCTCTTCAGCACTCAACAGTTAACAGGACCAGGCTGCCCCTTCTGAGCCCATGAGATGTTAACAAAGCTCTTGGCCATGTACTGCAAGAACTTCTGCTCAATCTGATTCAAGAAATGTACTGTCTTTTGCAGCGGAGCAGGAAAGAAACATGGTGAAGTCTTACTTGGCTCTTTTCAGTAGAGCTGACAAGCTGTTGTGGGCTGAGTGACTGTAGGCTGAGTAAGTTGGCAAGGAAAGAACAGTGTTCTTGAAGCTTGACTCTGTTGCCAAGTCTGATGGGTAGCATAACATACTGTATAGCCTCTAGTCAGAAAAAAAAAACATAAAATAAAAAAATAAAAATTAAAAAAAAAATAGAGCATGCAGTCATCAAATCTATTCATATGTTCAGGACTGGCTGCATAATCAAAGGAAAATTACTTCATTGGGCACACTGCCCAATAACAAGCTGGAAGGGGTGAGACTTCTATTTCTTGGCTTTAATTGTAGGCAACGATGACATCTCTAACCCCTCAAAGCTTATGTTTCTTGAATAGTTTATTATGACCTTTATGTTCACCATAAACCTGGAAATGTGAAACACAAAGGAAATCCAGAAAGCAAATGATGCTGCCATTGTGTAGAAACTGCACATACAAGCAGGAAGAATTTCCCTGATTTGAAGCATAGCCAACTTTTTGCATTTGCAGAACTACTTTCCATTTCACAATGTCTGTACTAGTTCACCACGGATCTATGTTTCAACCTATATGCACCATCACTTTAAGACTATTACATTAAAATGATTCAAGCCAAATTTTGGCTCCTTGGCTGAGACAATACCTTGAAGCAAGTGCACTCCTTATGAATGCCAACTGCTTTCCTGCAAACTCTTCTCCGACTTGGAAGAAAACAGGCATTTGTGCAGAAAGAAAGCACCAAATAACTTACCCAGTCTGGGGAAAATGCATCTCAGCATTTCCGGGAGATATTTTTCCCACTGTGTTCTTAAAAATCTCCAAAGGAAAAGACTCCATAACCACCTTGAATAGCTGTCTGGTTTGGGATATCAGCTCTTCCTGACACAAAAATGTCTTTGCTGCATGTTCACCGAATACTTCCTGCCTGATCCCTAGGGGATGCATTGAATCAGCCGGTACCATCCTTCTCACAGCCATCTTCTTCCAAACCACAGAAATTGGACCAAGTCTTCTATCTGCAAAACAAAACAAAAGCCTCCATTTTTTTCTAAATCCCTTATTGCCCAGACACTCTCCTCTGCACTCTAACTTTTCTACCTTAAACCTGCTTATACAACATACTGCCAGTAAGTCTCTACCATTACTGAGCACAGTTGTACATACAGTCTGACGGACCATGTGTCTACCAACATACTCCTGAATGAAATCTTTTTTTTTTTTTTTTTTATTTTTGCAACAGCATCACACCATTGCTTCATTTTTGAACCCATTAAAATCTTTCATTTTTTTTTTCCACAGTATTATTGCCTGCTTACATGGCCTTTTTTTACACTTGCATATGAGATTTCTTCATCCCCACTGTCATAATTTGCATTTGTGCATTAAATTTCATGTATTTAAGACCATTTCACCAATTTATCCAGTCTTCGCTTTCACACTCCGAGCTGTTTCAAATCCCTTCCATCTGGACTTCTTCCACAAAGTCTTACACCAGTCTTTTCCACTGGCCATGCTCTGAGCCATTAATGAAAACACTGAAAAGAACTTGATTTAAAAAACATTCTTAGGTCCTGTCCTAAAATGCCGTTCCGTTTGACATCTATATTAGTTACACAGACTTGGTGCCTAAGCGTACTCCACTAGTCCTTCGTATAAAGTTTTTGTTACCAAAGCACAGGCACATAGACAATGTGCTGGGCAATGCCAGGTGTAGCATTTTGATTTGCAGAGAGCAAGAAAAGTCCTGAACATAACCAGGGTGACATTTAGATTCCAAAGTAGGACATTCTTGAATGGAAACAGATAGTAGTCAGTTCTTCAACAACTACAGTTCCCTTGATCCTCCTTTTTCTTCCCTTTCAAAAGCATTTTCTTTAATGTCTTGCCTCAAATCTCCCAAAATTGTATCATGACTCTATCAGTTCTTGGAGATAATCATTAATTTCTAACAGAGACTGCCTCAGCTAATTTCTCAAGTGATACATAATTCTTCAAACTCACGATGTATGCCTGAATTAGGCACCTACTCCTAAATCTCTTTTTCAGTATTTAGGTTGCACTCTTAATTATTGGTTGTCAAAAGAGGGTTAAGGATTTTATTTATTTGCATGGTGCCATATGAAATCAAATGCATTTAAATGAATGTTCACAACATGTAACTGTTCTTAAAAAATAAATTTGATACTGAACTCAAAACAAAACTGATAAACAACAAAAAAACACTTGTTATTATCTCCTAATGAGAACCACTGATTATTTTTTATGTTTCATTTGACAGTCTTCGACTTAATTAATTCTACATGGCAAAGTTAAATTATTTGGTTGATGAAGATCATCCTGACTCCAAAATATACTTATTAAATGAAATTAAAGCGTGGTGCTAATCAAACGAATGAGCATGTGTTACTAACCAAACATACAAACCCTAACAATGAAATAATCACAAGTAGGGTGACAGATACAAACCACTGTTATCTGAAGCTAGTAAAACACTTTGAGCTTCTTTAAAGGAAAGAAGAATGTAGATGTAAATCCCTACAATCTCCAGAAAGAACATCCTTTTCTTTTTCCCCGCATTGCTTGTTTCATTCCTCAGAAAATACAGGCAACATCTGCATTGAAAAGAGACTGAAGATAATAAAAGTAGTAGACTGGGAGGTTGTACCAGAGCCAGGCAAGACTCACAGAGCTAAAAGCAGAGCTCACTGTTACATAGTGCAAGGGCAGTTTTCCACAAATGATCTTGGTACATTCATCCAACAAGTTATTTCAAAGTGAACCAGGAAAGTCTGGATTCAATACTGTTTTCCACTGACCTCCACTAAATCAGGATATGTTTGTCAGATCTTTAGTTAAGGCAATGCTAATGTGTGTGTATGTACGAGAATAACACTGCACAGGTAAGCAGACCCAACAAAACTTGCATTTTGATAGGATGGAAATTTCTGAATTAGCGTCAAAAGCTTTATTTTGCTCAATGACAAGTGAGATGATTAACACCAGAACAATTTGCTTTCATTTGCATAGAACACAAGGTTCTCTGGCTGAGAAAACTATTTATAATTTTTCCCCTGGCAAACGTCTGACAAAACAAAGGGCTGAAGACCTGGCAGTTCAAACCTGTATCATTGCAGGAGGCAGCCTGACATAGTAACCTTGCTCTGGCTGAAGTGAAAGAGATTTTGGGGCATAGCGCAAGTATCTTCCGCATACCTCAGGAGTCAGGAAGGTTTTTGTGCTGGTCTGCTTTTGGCCTTGAGGGGTCATTTTGGCCCCATGTGGGCAGGAGGATGTGCAGACGTGCAGCTCCCCAACTTCTTGAATCATTCCTCAGTAAGTGGGGGCTTCACTCACTGATTGAGGACCAGGGTAGCTATGCAGGCCATAGGTACTCAGTGGCAGCTTACCATCCCCCAGTCCTTTTGGAAAACACATTTTTCAGAGTGATGCAGGTATGTTCAAGGACTCCCACAGTTTAAGTTAATTTCTCACATAACTTTTCCAAGATAAAACATAAGTACTAGTGAAGTGCCATGTGCTATGAAATACTGTGGATTAAACACCTGAATATAATTACTACTTTTGCACACCAATTACTAATGGGTTCTCTGGGGAGAGGAAGAAAAGCCAGCTTATGTTTCAGAGAAATCCAAGTACTGTGCTTCTCCAAATATACAAGAGGAAGCTCACCCAAATATTTTGCTCCCCAAAGTACCCTCCTTCCTGCTGTTTCTTATTTTGCATGGGTTGTCCATAGGTGTAATTAAACCCAGATTTTATCTTCCAGAAACAAACCTAAGTTACATATAAGAAAATAAGGTAGTGGGGGAGACAGAGCAGTGGTTTGTATCATATTGACCAGACCCTTCAGGCTCTCTCTCTTTTTTTTTTTTTTTTTTTTTTTTTTTTTTTATGTGTGCACTGAACTACGGCATAATGAAATATATTAATCAGTATTAATCTCTTCATAATCTGAAGATTCTTATCTTCATAAAATACATGACATACAAAAGGACAAAAAAAAGGATGGAGATTATATCTATTTTTTAAATTTGCATTCTTGAGCGCAGTACTTCCATTTGCACAATTATCTGTACCTTTATTTTGCACCAGTTTGAGCATGCATTTTTGAGTCTGCAGTTGAAATTCAGAGAGATGGAAATAGAGGAACATGTAGGTTTTTTTTTTATACAAGGAGTAAATCATGTCGTGTTATTGTCTGAGTGCATTTTTATTTCTAGAAGTCACTTGGGTGGAAAAGTATAGATCTAATTATGTTTACTGTTTCTATGGCACACAAAATAAAAGGATATATTCCAACATATATATAACTTCCAGTGAATTGTTTCAGGTTATCCTCATTTGTTTACAACTAACATTGAATTGAATTTGCCACTTTAGACTTTATACAGATAAGGACTAAAAAACTGACAGTATTAATGATATCACTGTTGGCATAGGACTATGATTTGATTCAAATTATAGTGATTTAAATTACAACTCATACTATAAAAATTTACTCATCTCATTGATTTCAGAAATGGAATCTTCATATGCAGCTCTTAGAGAGAGCTGTTTCATCTTAGAAAGAGGTGTTTCATCACCTGTTTTCATCTAACAGTGGTGCAGGTGCATTTTGTCACACTCCGGTGTGCATTTCAGGAGTTCACATCCATCCCATTTATCATTCAATGATGAGCATGGGTTGTTCTGCCATTCCTGACTACAATTAAGTGCATTTTGAACCTAGGGAGTAGAATTTATTGTTGCTAACGTATTTTAAGAATCCATTAAATCTTAAGATTGAGAGATACTTTTGCTTTAAATTTGTAAGTACATCTGATTTTTATGGCTGGTTTAAAAAGATCACGAAACCCTGTGTTATACCTGATAGATTTTTTTCCCAGTTTCTAAGCGCACAACAACTAGCATATATGATTGTAACACTCAAGATACAAAGATGGAATAGAGATGCAACATATCTGTGCTTAG
Organism: Aythya ferina; assembly: GCF_964211825.1. Lineage (NCBI taxonomy): Eukaryota > Metazoa > Chordata > Aves > Anseriformes > Anatidae > Aythya > Aythya ferina. The sequence continues at coordinate 5,541 of NW_028181220.1, read as the reverse complement.
TGTAACATATACTTTACAAGAACTGCATATTTTTATACCCAGCATTGATTTACTCCACCAGTGTTTATTCAATAAACACAGCCTTTCACACCACCAGAATTCTTTTGAAATGTATTATTTGGATAGATTCTTCTCCCTCAGCAGTGCCTTATGTAGCTAAATATAGATGCTCAAAATGAAGCTCAGTCATGAACTGCAACAGTAACACCAACCTGTATTAAAACCAGTCAGAGTTTTGGGTACTAAAGAATGTGGGATACTTTATATAAACCCTCACAGACAAGAGTCATATCACTAATTAGCTGCATGCCAAAATAAACATGGAACAAGGACATTGCTGAGTTAAAAGAATAAACCTTAATCAAAATGCAAGCCCAACTTTTTCCTTGAAGTTTGAAAATCCATCTAACCAAAAATTCTTACACCCATTCCAATGCCCTCTTTCTTGCATAACTAGTAATCACGAGCTATTTTCCAAGCTTCCAGGTATATTAGTTAGGTTTTGTTTGTGTGTTTGCTTCTGTGAGACGACAGCAGTAGGTCTTTGGGGTGAAACTCTGTACAGTCTTGACATGGTGGAGTATCTCAAAACTCATTCTCTCCACAACTGTCATCCTCTACCAGTTCTATGGTTGGACAAAAGAGCTCAGCTTAAACAACCTGTCAGAAGGACTTCTGTTGAACAGTAGAGTTAACTGTCAGTTTACAAGGTCTCTAGAAAGAGAGACCTTTTTTTTTTTTCCCAGTATCCCATCTTCAATATGCTTTATATGACCCATAAGAGATGTGGCCACAGCAGACTGTTACTGGCCCAAAAGGCTGAGTGATGTTCTCCAACCCAATGCCTACTCTCAGATATAGATTATTATGCTTAAAGCTTTTGTTTCAATAGAGAATTAGTTCTCTCCTTTTCACCCTGGGGAATAAAAAGAGGTTGAAATTGCAATTTGTAATTCACCGGCATGTTTAAATTAAACCTTCTCCGACATGGTGCTGCTGCCATCCTTTCATAACATTTTTCATACTTTCCCCACAAACCCCTCCTTGTCTTGACTTCTTTTACTCCTGGGAATCTTTCAGAAGAGGGAATGGGTGTCAAGACATTGTAAACCCGCATTCCTTTCTCTTAGGGGTTGAGAAACAAAGATGCTCTGAAGTTATAGCTAAACATGTAAAGACACAAAGACCTCCTGTGTAGCTGTCACTGGTGGGTCAGTTCTGGCAGCACAGTTTGTATGATCTGTTATGCCAAGAAGCCTTTTATACCTTTCAGGGCCATTAAAAAGCTGCCTAAGGTGTAGGATACAGGCAAAAGACCCAGAGTACATTTCAAATGCAAATGTAAGAATAGGAAAAAGTACAACTGGAGGCAAATCAGACAGAAATATGAATGCCAAATCCTGGCAAATGTATCTCTAAGCTGTGTGTGCCTGGCTCCATGCACCTAAACTGAAGCATTCTTGGCCCAGGAGGTAACTTGTTCTGGAGAGAGGATATTGAATCATTTCAATAGCAGAAATAGATCGTATTTGTAACCCTGTTATCTTGTGAAGAAAAAAATTTGTGGTATCAAAAATGGAAAAGCTGGATCATATGAAAGATGGGCAACAACCCACAGACAGCCTAGTGGCCTTACAAGGTCTTACCATAACGTACTGCTCTTTGCCAAGTTAAAGAGGAAACATGCTAAAAAAAACAGTTATTCCTCCAAAGATGAGACCAATTACATCCATTTTGTTCAAGGCCAACAGCTTCTGGTTTCCCCTGAGTTCTGAACTGGTGGTGCAGGGAGGGGGCACTGCTTCTCACAGATAATTTCCTCAAATTGTGCTGCTCTGAACTCCTGGCCAAAACAGTCTTGTGCCAGGCAATTCAAGGTCTGCCCTTTGAGAGCTTTGGCATTGCATCAGTCAGTCAATTTGGTGCAATGCTTCTGTCCTTTTGAGTAACCCTATAAAGCTGTGAAACTAGTTTCTAGCAGTTTGCATCTTCTTGTATCATTAATATTATGGTTAGATTCAGACTGTATCCCAGCTTAATCAATTATTGTTTATATATAGCCTACACTTTCTCTACACAAAATTAGGCATAAGCAATATTCTTACTCAAAACAGAATCAATACTGAATAATAAAATCTTTAGCACATATGAAGAAAGCATTACTTAAGATTACTGTGGTACAACACACAAGCCAATCAGAAACACCTGGCACGGTAAATTAATTTTAAATCATGAGGTTTTTCTTCTAATATACCTGTCAGTATATCTCTATCATCCAAACATACTAGCTAAAAAACTGACTTGAAAATTTTTGGATCTGGACACTACATTATTTTTTTTTCTAGTTAATATGCAACAGCTGATGTAAATCAACAAGCTTTCTTGATTTCAGTGCAGTGGTGCCAATTCATAGTATGCAAGGATTTAGCTGTACTTTTCCTGCTAGAAAACAGAGTTTATTTCAAGCTGTCCAAATAAATATACTTTTAACTCGTATATAAATAAACAAAAAGAAATGAGACAGACTTGTTTTGATGTGACTGTTCGATGAGACATCCTTCTTTCCCACAAGTGCACATTCATGCAGCACTGACAAACCCCCAGGCCTCACCCTTCTTAGTATTTTCTCTGTCTCAGAGAAGTTGTACATAACAATCTCACCATACCTGCACAGCATTCCAGTCTCTTTTCAGTTCCATCCCCCACCTCAGATATTTCCCTCTGATGTCTCAGGACACACACATAGATACACTTAGAAATGGGGTCTGCCACCTGCAATAGTTAGAAGTTTATTCATAAAGAGGAAAAAAAAATACTACTTGGCAGCAAAAATCTTGTGTGCAATTTCACAGAAGCAGCCAAATGTGTACTTTACTAGTTCTTGGTGTCCTTGCTTCTTACATAGAGCTGCATGCACATGTGCGTGCATCCCTGTTCCAAGTAGCACAGAAGGCCTTGTTCTTGTCCTAAGGCTGTCCTGGGATCCTGTAACAAAAACTTCTTACTGATAGCAATTTGTTTGCTTTCTGCAAAGTAATTCTGACTGCTGGCTTTCCTTAGTCAACATGACTGTGAGAAAAGCTGGACTGCAGAGGCTTGGAGAAGAGAAGCTCTTTCTCTGCCATACTGAAACACAGAACATGCATGCATTTGACATGGCTTTATACAAATGTTACTTTTGAATAATGTGCTGCTTCTACCATTTTGTAAATATGTACAGCAATCCTGGAAATAGAAAGATGATTTAAAAACCCTTCAGCTGCAAACTCCATGTAAGAGTCCCATGCCTATCTTAAATGCACTCTCCAGAGTGGTTTTATGTAAGTACTGTCCATGTGCAACCAGAAAGATGACCAGATGCACGAATCTGTGTTTGTCTGGAAAAGACCAGCAATATCATTATGACAGCACAAAATTGGAGTAAAAAACTGAGATTAGGGGGAGCAGGGGATGAAAAGCCTCAAGAAACAATGCAAAACTCTACCTACGTAAGTGTATCATCATAAAAATACTATCTTTAGACTACACTTAGTTTAATGATTTTGATCCCCAGCAGAAGACCACATCTGGGGGAAAGTGGAAGAGAGGACCTTGGAGCTACTCACAGTAAAGAAGGAAAATTTCTATAGAATAAACACTTTATGAGCATAAGGTAACTTACACCAGTGGTCAGACTGGCACATAAAATATGGATAGAGCAGTACGTCTGCATGATCTGGAATGTGTTTCAAGCATTGGAGCTAGTTTTTCCATAGTATATTTTCTTCTCTGTGAACAATATTAGAACACTTAATTCAAAATAAATAACACAGACCTCAGTAACAGCAGACTTCTGTAAAACAGTCGTAAGGTTTCATCTTTTTTGAATGAACAAAAAATAATTCCACTGCAAAACCATAAGAAAAATACTTTAAAAATACTTAAAAATTGGGCACTATCACATCACATATTTAAGACAAATTTACTGACGTTTACTTTCTTTAGAAAAGAACATAAAAAATTAACTTGCAAAAGCACATTTCTTTTTTTGCATTAGATTACCATACTAGAATTAAAATAAAAGCTACATTACTATAATCTGCATCCGCCAGCTACAGATTTTTGCTCTAGAAGATAAACAGTACATTGTAAAATTATTTGCATACAAACTAAAATACTTTTAGAAAGAACTGATTCTTCAGGTGCTGTATTTTCGTATTTGTATGTAGATATCACACAGTTTTAATTCTGCTCTGCTCTCTTGTTCCAAGCTAGCAAACAAAACCTTTTTGATATTTTTTGTTTCCTTATGTCTTTTGGGGACCAAAAATAAATAAATAAAATCCAAACGCTTTTGCGTGAGCCCAGATTGCTAGCTGCTCCCACACTTTAAGAACAGAGTATTAGATTAACAATAATTACATGTATGAGAGGCAATAGGTCACTGCCATTAGTGGGTGTTCCACCATTAGAATAGAATCATCGAAATAAATGAACTTTGAATAAGGTAATGAAGCCAGTTTTCACATTTAGACTCAAAATTAATAAGCAGTCCACTGATGCCGTACAGGAAGAAGCTAAAAATTAGACCTGCACTTTTGATGTTCACTCTGAATGCAAACAATGGAACATATAAGGGACACAATGGTGTCATTTTTAATTTTCTAATGAAATCCTGTATTAAAACAAATAATATTATTCAACATTAGTGGAATTTTGCTAGCCTAAAACAACAAGAAATAAGATCAGAGTAAAATCCAGATTTTGCTGTAGAAAATGGAAACTACTTAAGAAGAAAACTTAAGACCTACTTCTCTGTTGAAAAAGTTGCCAGATGAGAATTCCTGCAACAAAGTCTGACATTAGCTCACATAGAGAACATAAAGTATTAATTTACTGTCCCTGCTCCTTCTCTTGAAACCAGCCAGATTTTATCTGCAACTTTCCCTAGAAATAGTATTTTATTCTTAATGAGGGCTTGTTTCCCCTATGTGTTCTTGGAATGAGTGCAAAGTAAAATATCAAAGAAAGCAAACTTCATATTTGTTTCAAATAGCTTGCACTATTTCACTTTCCACATAATCATCTGAACAATGAATCTGTAATTGTAAATGAAGGGAAGAAAAAATTACAAAAAATAGTATCAACAGTTTAAAAAAATATTTTTTAAATAACTTGCCTTAACAAACTCTACCTCAAGATCTGTATATGCAGTTGACATTTATGCAATACCCACAAGCCTACACTTAAAAGACCTGATAAATCAGGCCTATACTTAGTTTAAAGTAAAATCCCTACCTAATTTCTGCTCACATTAAGATGACAAGATCTATAAAACATTATGTTGGCAGCTGATCAGTGGTGTTTTTCAGACTCTGTGGCATTGAATATGACATGTATTTTTAGCTAGCACCAAATCACTGAGAAATGAAAGAGAAAACGATGGCTGAGTTCTGCAGCACAGAAAGATATTTTTCAATTTGAAAAATGAACTTTTACCTCATGACTAGTATAGAATATTTGGGTTCTTCTGAGGTATCCTGAGAAAACACATAACGCACA
>NW_028181221.1:0-77993 GCF_964211825.1 Aythya ferina | reverse complement strand
TACCTGAAGTTCTCCAAAACCCACAATCCACACCTATTTAACAGAAAGACCAACAGGAACACAACAAAACCCAACGGAGACCCCAAAACACGTCAAATACACCCAAAAAAAAAGAACAGGATCACGCCAAAAAATAGAAGAAAACCCCAAATACCATAGATCCACCCCAAAGACACCCTAAACCTACCTGATGTTCTCCTAATCCCAAAGCACACTCCCAACCACCATAAAACACATTAGGAACTCAACGAAACGCAACGGAAACCCCAAAACACTTCAAAATCACCCGAAGAAAGGAGAGGATCACTCCCCCAAAAAGAAGAAAACCCCAAATACCATGAATCCACGTGAAAACTCCCCCTAAACCTACCTGAAGTTCTCCAAAACCCACAATTTACCCTTTTACAACACGATGACCATGGAAAACCCAATGAAACACAACGGAGACCCCAAAACACGTCAAAAACAACACAAAAAGTCCAGGATCACCCCCCCCCCCCCATCCCCAAACAAAAAAAAAAACTGAATACCATAGATCCACCCCAAAACCACCCTAAACCTACCTGATGTTCTCCAAAACCCACAATTTACACTTTTCCACCATGATGACCAACGAGAACCCAACAAAACCCAACAGAGACACCAAAAACCTTAAAAAACACCCCAAACAAGAATGGCATCACACCCAAAACTGGAAGAAAATCCCCCAAAACCATAGATCCACCCCAAAACCACCCTAAACCTACCTGATCTTCTCCAAAACCCACAATCCACACCTATTTAACATAATGACCAACAAGAACACAACAAAACCTAATGGAGACCCCAAAACACGTCCAAAACACCCCAAAAAATATCGGCATCACCCCCAAAACTGGAAGAAAATACGCCAAAACCATAGATCCACCCCAAAACCACCCGAAACCTACCTGATGTTCTCCAAAACCCACAATTTACCCTTTTCCACCATGATGACCAACGAGAACCCAACAAAACCCAACAGAGACCCCAAAAACCTTAAAAAACACCCCAAACAAGAATGGCATCACCCCCAAAACTGGAAGAAAATCCCCCAAAACCATAGATCCACCCCAAAACCACCCTAAACCTACCTGATCTTCTCCAAAACCCACAATCCACACCTATTTAACATAATGACCAACAAGAACCCAACAAAACCTAATGGAGACCCCAAAACACGTCAAAAACACCCCAAAAAATATCGGCATCACCCCCAAATCTGGAAGAAAATACGCCAAAACCATAGTTCCACCCCAAATCCACCCTAAACCTACCTGATCTTCTCCAAAACCCACAATTTACCCTTTTCCACCATGATGACCAACGAGAACCCAACAAAACCCAACAGAGACCCCAAAAACCTTAAAAAACACCCCAAACTAGAACGGCATCACCCCCAAAACTGGAAGAAAATCCCCCAAAACCATAGATCCACCCCAAAACCACCCTAAACCTACCTGATCTTCTCCAAAACCCACAATCCACACCTATTTAACATAATGACCAAAAAGAACACAACAAAACCTAATGGAGACCCCAAAACACGTCAAAAACACCCAAAAAAAAAGAACAGGATCACGCCAAAAAATAGAAGAAAACCCCAAATACCATAGATCCACCCCAAAGACACCCTAAACCTACCTGATGTTCTCCAAAAACCACAATTTACCCTTTTCCAACACGATGACCAACGAGAACCCAACAAAAACCAACAGAGACCCCCAAAAACGTCAAAAACACCCCAAACAAGAATGGCATCACCCCCACAACTGGAAGAAAATCCCCCAAAACCATAGATCAAACCCAAAACCACACTAAACCTACCTGAAGTTCTCCAAAACCCACAATCCACACCTATTTAACAGAAAGACCAACAGGAACACAACAAAACCCAACGGAGACCCCAAAACACGTCAAATACACCCAAAAAAAGAGAACAGGATCACGCCAAAAAATAGAAGAAAACCCCAAATACCATAGATCCACCCCAAAGACACCCTAAACCTACCTGATGTTCTCCTAATCCCAAAGCACACTCCCAACCACCATAAAACACATTAGGAACTCAACGAAACGCAACGGAAACCCCAAAACACTTCAAAATCACCCGAAGAAAGGAGAGGATCACTCCCCCAAAAAGAAGAAAACCCCAAATACCATGAATCCACGTGAAAACTCCCCCTAAACCTACCTGAAGTTCTCCAAAACCCACAATTTACCCTTTTACAACACGATGACCATGGAAAACCCAATGAAACACAACGGAGACCCCAAAACACGTCAAAAACAACAGAAAAAGACCAGGATCATCCCCCCCCCCCCATCCCCAAACAAAAAAAAAAACTGAATACCATAGATCCACCCCAAAACCACCCTAAACCTACCTGATGTTCTCCAAAACCCACAATATACCCTTTTCCACCATGATGACCAACGAGAACCCAACAAAACCAAACAGAGACCCCAAAAACCTTAAAAAACACCCCAAACAAGAATGGCATCACACCCAAAACTGGAAGAAAATCCCCCAAAACCATAGATCCACCCCAAAACCACCCGAAACCTACCTGATGTTCTCCAAAACCCACAATTTACACTTTTCCGCCATGATGACCATGGAAAACCCAATGAAACACAATGGAGACCCCAAAACACGTCAAAAACACCCCAAAAAATATCGGCATCACCCCCAAATCTGGAAGAAAATACGCCAAAACCATAGTTCCACCCCAAATCCACCCTAAACCTACCTGATCTTCTCCAAAACCCACAATTTACCCTTTTCCACCATGATGACCAACGAGAACCCAACAAAACCCAACAGAGACCCCAAAAACCTTAAAAAACACCCCAAACTAGAACGGCATCACCCCCAAAACTGGAAGAAAATCCCCCAAAACCATAGATCCACCCCAAAACCACCCTAAACCTACCTGATCTTCTCCAAAACCCACAATCCACACCTATTTAACATAATGACCAACAAGAACACAACAAAACCTAATGGAGACCCCAAAACACGTCAAAAACACTCAAAAAAAAAGAACAGGATCACGCCAAAAAATAGAAGAAAACCCCAAATACCATAGATCCACCCCAAAGACACCCTAAACCTACCTGATGTTCTCCTAATCCCAAAGCACACTCCCAACCACCATAAAACACATTAGGAACTCAACGAAACGCAACGGAAACCCCAAAACACTTCAAAATCACCCGAAGAAAGGAGAGGATCACTCCCCCAAAAAGAAGAAAACCCCAAATACCATGAATCCACGTGAAAACTCCCCCTAAACCTACCTGAAGTTCTCCAAAACCCACAATTTACCATTTTACAACACGATGACCATGGAAAACCCAATGAAACACAACGGAGACCCCAAAACACTTCAAAAACAACACAAAAAGTCCAGGATCATCCCCCCCCCCCTCCCCAAAAACAAAAAAAAAAAATGAATACCATAGATCCACCCCAAAACCACCCTAAACCTACCTGATGTTCTCCAAAACCCACAATTTACCCTTTTCCACCATGATGACCAACGAGAACCCAACAAAACCCAACAGAGACCCCAAAAACCTTAAAAAACACCCCAAACAAGAATGGCATCACACCCAAAACTGGAAGAAAATCCCCCAAAACCATAGATCCACCCCAAAACCACCCTAAACCTACCTGATCTTCTCCAAAACCCACAATTTACCCTTTTCCACCATGATGACCAACGAGAACCCAACAAAACCCAACAGAGACCCCAAAAACCTTAAAAAACACCCCAAACAAGAATGGCATCACCCCCAAAACTGGAAGAAAATCCCCCAAAACCATAGATCCACCCCAAAACCACCCTAAACCTACCTGATCTTCTCCAAAACCCACAATTTACCCTTTTCCACCATGATGACCATGGAAAACCCAATGAAACACAATGGAGACCCCAAAACACGTCAAAAACACCCCAAAAAATATCGGCATCACCCCCAAATCTGGAAGAAAATACGCCAAAACCATAGATCCACCCCAAAACCACCCTAAACCTACCTGATCTTCTCCAAAACCCACAATTTACCCTTTTCCGCCATGATGACCATGGAAAACCCAATGAAACACAATGGAGACCCCAAAACACGTCAAAAACACCCCAAAAAATATCGGCATCACCCCCAAATCTGGAAGAAAATACGCCAAAACCATAGATCCACCCCAAAACCACCCTAAACCTACCTGATCTTCTCCAAAACCCACAATTTACCCTTTTCCACCATGATGACCAACGAGAACCCAACAAAACCAAACAGAGACCCCAAAAACCTTAAAAAACACCCCAAACAAGAATGGCATCACCCCCAAAACTGGAAGAAAATCCCCCAAAACCATAGATCCACCCCAAAACCACCCTAAACCTACCTGATCTTCTCCAAAACCCACAATCCACACCTATTTAACATAATGACCAACAAGAACACAACAAAACCTAATGGAGACCCCAAAACACGTCAAAAACACCCAAAAAAAAAGAACAGGATCACGCCAAAAAATAGAAGAAAACCCCAAATACCATAGATCCACCCCAAAGACACCCTAAACCTACCTGATGTTCTCCAAAAACCACAATTTACCCTTTTCCAACACGATGACCAACGAGAACCCAACAAAAACCAACAGAGACCCCCAAAAACGTCAAAAACACCCCAAACAAGAATGGCATCACCCCCAAAACTGGAAGAAAATCCCCCAAAACCATAGATCAAACCCAAAACCACACTAAACCTACCTGAAGTTCTCCAAAACCCACAATCCACACCTATTTAACAGAAAGACCAACAGGAACACAACAAAACCCAACGGAGACCCCAAAACACGTCAAATACACCCAAAAAAAGAGAACAGGATCACGCCAAAAAATAGAAGAAAACCCCAAATACCATAGATCCACCCCAAAGACACCCTAAACCTACCTGATGTTCTCCAAAAACCACAATTTACCCTTTTCCAACACGATGACCAACGAGAACCCAACAAAAACCAACAGAGACCCCCAAAAACGTCAAAAACACCCCAAACAAGAATGGCATCACCCCCAAAACTGGAAGAAAATCCCCCAAAACCATAGATCAAACCCAAAACCACACTAAACCTACCTGAAGTTCTCCAAAACCCACAATCCACACCTATTTAACAGAAAGACCAACAGGAACACAACAAAACCCAACGGAGACCCCAAAACACGTCAAATACACCCAAAAAAAGAGAACAGGATCACGCCAAAAAATAGAAGAAAACCCCAAATACCATAGATCCACCCCAAAGACACCCTAAACCTACCTGATGTTCTCCTAATCCCAAAGCACACTCCCAACCACCATAAAACACATTAGGAACTCAACGAAACGCAACGGAAACCCCAAAACACTTCAAAATCACCCGAAGAAAGGAGAGGATCACTCCCCCAAAAAGAAGAAAACCCCAAATACCATGAATCCACGTGAAAACTCCCCCTAAACCTACCTGAAGTTCTCCAAAACCCACAATTTACCCTTTTACAAAACGATGACCATGGAAAACCCAATGAAACACAACGGAGACCCCAAAACACGTCAAAAACAACAGAAAAAGTCCAGGATCACCCCCCCCCCCCATCCCCAAACAAAAAAAAAAACTGAATACCATAGATCCACCCCAAAACCACCCTAAACCTACCTGATGTTCTCCAAAACCCACAATTTACACTTTTCCACCATGATGACCAACGAGAACCCAACAAAACCCAACAGAGACCCCAAAAACCTTAAAAAACACCCCAAACAAGAATGGCATCACACCCAAAACTGGAAGAAAATCCCCCAAAACCATAGATCCACCCCAAAACCACCCTAAACCTACCTGATCTTCTCCAAAACCCACAATCCACACCTATTTAACATAATGACCAACAAGAACACAACAAAACCTAATGGAGACCCCAAAACACGTCCAAAACACCCCAAAAAATATCGGCATCACCCCCAAAACTGGAAGAAAATACGCCAAAACCATAGATCCACCCCAAAACCACCCGAAACCTACCTGATGTTCTCCAAAACCCACAATTTACCCTTTTCCACCATGATGACCAACGAGAACACAACAAAAACCAACAGAGACCCCAAAAACCTTAAAAAACACCCCAAACAAGAATGGCATCACCCCCAAAACTGGAAGAAAATCCCCCAAAACCATAGATCAAACCCAAAACCACACTAAACCTACCTGAAGTTCTCCAAAACCCACAATCCACACCTATTTAACAGAAAGACCAACAGGAACACAACAAAACCCAACGGAGACCCCAAAACACGTCAAATACACCCAAAAAAAAAGAACAGGATCACGCCAAAAAATAGAAGAAAACCCCAAATACCATAGATCCACCCCAAAGACACCCTAAACCTACCTGATGTTCTCCTAATCCCAAGGCACACTCCCAACCACCATAAAACACATTAGGAACTCAACGAAACGCAACGGAAACCCCAAAACACTTCAAAATCACCCGAAGAAAGGAGAGGATCACTCCCCCAAAAAGAAGAAAACCCCAAATACCATGAATCCACGTGAAAACTCCCCCTAAACCTACCTGAAGTTCTCCAAAACCCACAATTTACCCTTTTACAACACGATGACCATGGAAAACCCAATGAAACACAACGGAGACCCCAAAACACGTCAAAAACAACAGAAAAAGACCAGGATCATCCCCCCCCCCAAAAAAAACAAAAAAAAAAACCTGAATACCATAGATCCACCCCAAAACCACCCTAAACCTACCTGATGTTCTCCAAAACCCACAATATACCCTTTTCCACCATGATGACCAACGAGAACCCAACAAAACCAAACAGAGACACCAAAAACCTTAAAAAACACCCCAAACAAGAATGGCATCACCCCCAAAACTGGAAGAAAATACGCCAAAACCATAGATCCACCCCAAAACCACCCTAAACCTACCTAATCTTCTCCAAAACCCACAATTTACCCTTTTCCGCCATGATGACCAACGAGAACCCAATGAAACACAATGGAGACCCCAAAACACGTCAAAAACACCCCAAAAAATATCGGCATCACCCCCAAATCTGGAAGAAAATACGCCAAAACCATAGATCCACCCCAAAACCACCCGAAACCTACCTGATCTTCTCCAAAACCCCACAATTTACCCTTTTCCACCATGATGACCAACGAGAACCCAACAAAACCCAACAGAGACCCCAAAAACCTTAAAAAACACCCCAAACAAGAATGGCATCACCCCCAAAACTGGAAGAAAATCCGCCAAAACCATAGATCCACCCCAAAACCACCCTAAACCTACCTGATCTTCTCCAAAACCCACAATCCACACCTATTTAACATAATGACCAACAAGAACCCAACAAAACCTAATGGAGACCCCAAAACACGTCAAAAACACCCCAAAAAATATCGGCATCACCCCCAAATCTGGAAGAAAATACGCCAAAACCATAGTTCCACCCCAAATCCACCCTAAACCTACCTGATCTTCTCCAAAACCCACAATTTACCCTTTTCCACCATGATGCCCAACGAGAACCCAACAAAACCCAACAGAGACCCCAAAAACCTTAAAAAACACCCCAAACTAGAACGGCATCACCCCCCAAAACTGGAAAGAAAATCCCCCAAAACCATAGATCCACCCCAAAGACACCCTAAACCTACCTGATCTTCTCCAAAACCCACAATCCACACCTATTTAACATAATGACCAAAAAGAACACAACAAAACCTAATGGAGACCGCAAAACACGTCAAAAACACCCAAAAAAAAAGAACAGGATCACGCCAAAAAATAGAAGAAAACCCCAAATACCATAGATCCACCCCAAAGACACCCTAAACCTACCTGATGTTCTCCAAAAACCACAATTTACCCTTTTCCAACACGATGACCAACGAGAACCCAACAAAAACCAACAGAGACCCCCAAAAACGTCAAAAACACCCCAAACAAGAATGGCATCACCCCCAAAACTGGAAGAAAATCCCCCAAAACCATAGATCAAACCCAAAACCACACTAAACCTACCTGAAGTTCTCCAAAACCCACAATCCACACCTATTTAACAGAAAGACCAACAGGAACACAACAAAACCCAACGGAGACCCCAAAACACTTCAAATACACCCAAAAAAAGAGAACAGGATCACGCCAAAAAATAGAAGAAAACCCCAAATACCATAGATCCACCCCAAAGACACCCTAAACCTACCTGATGTTCTCCTAATCCCAAAGCACACTCCCAACCACCATAAAACACATTAGGAACTCAACGAAACGCAACGGAAACCCCAAAACACTTCAAAATCACCCGAAGAAAGGAGAGGATCACTCCCCCAAAAAGAAGAAAACCCCAAATACCATGAATCCACGTGAAAACTCCCCCTAAACCTACCTGAAGTTCTCCAAAACCCACAATTTACCCTTTTACAACACGATGACCATGGAAAACCCAATGAAACACAACGGAGACCCCAAAACACGTCAAAAACAACAGAAAAAGTCCAGGATCACCCCCCCCCCCCATCCCCAAACAAAAAAAAAAACTGAATACCATAGATCCACCCCAAAACCACCCTAAACCTACCTGATGTTCTCCAAAACCCACAATTTACACTTTTCCACCATGATGACCAACGAGAACCCAACAAAACCCAACAGAGACCCCAAAAACCTTAAAAAACACCCCAAACAAGAATGGCATCACACCCAAAACTGGAAGAAAATCCCCCAAAACCATAGATCCACCCCAAAACCACCCTAAACCTACCTGATCTTCTCCAAAACCCACAATCCACACCTATTTAACATAATGACCAACAAGAACACAACAAAACCTAATGGAGACCCCAAAACACGTCCAAAACACCCCAAACAAGACAGGATCACCCCAAAACGAAAGAAAAACCCAAATACCATGAATCCACCCCAAACGTCCCCCTTAACCTACCTGATGTTCTCCAAAACCCACAATTTAACATTTTCCAACATGATGACAACGGAAAACGCAACGAAACCCAACAGAGACCCCAAAACACGTCAAAAACACCCCAAAAAAAAGAACAGGATCACCCCCAAAAAAAAACAGAAGAAAACCCCAAATACCATAGATGCACCCCCAAACCACCCTAAACCTACCTGATCTTCTCCAAAACCAACTATTTACTCTTTTCCACACTGATGACCAACAAGAACCCAACTAAAATCCAACGGAGACCCCAAAACACGTCAAAAACACGCCAAGAAGGAACTGGATCAGAAGAAAAAAACCCAAAACCGTGATTTTCCCCTGAAAACCACCCTAAGCTCACCTGATCTTCTCCAAACCCCAGAATCCACTCCCATTGACCTTAACGACAAACGACAACCCAACGAAACCCAACGGAGACCCCAAAACATGTCAAAAACACACCAAAAAAGAACAAGATCACCCCAAAAAAAAAAACAGAAGAAAAACGCAAATACCATGAATCCACGCGAAAACTCCCCCTAAACCTACCTGAAGTTCTCCATAACCAGCAATTTACCCTTTTCCACCATGATGACCAACGAGAACCCAACAAAACCCAACGGAGACCCCAAAACACGTCAAAAACACATCAAAAAATAACTAGAAGTGAAGAAAAAAAAAAAAACAAAAACAGGTGTTTTTGTTTTCTCAGTGGTTCATATCTCCTGTTGGGGGCGCTGGGCCGGTGAATGGAGTGATACGTGGATGATTAATAGGTCCTAAACCCCCTGCAAGTCACTCTCCCTGTGGGCAACGAAGGGCTGTGGGAATTGCCACTAGTTAAATTCCCGGATGGGTCAGATAAAATCGAAGACCAAAGACCAGAAAGGGAGCAACTTACCAGATATATGGTATAGGGGCCCCAGAAAATTAAAGAGTAAATTGAAAATGATCCATTACTATAAGATAGAATGACCAAAGGAACCCTTAAGACCCTATGTATTTTGATCCACGGAGGACGGGGTCTGTCAGGCTTTAAACATTAATAGTAGAATACCCGTGGATCCAGAAAAGAGCAAGCTGAAACATTGGAATTAGAAATTAGAGAGCAATTGATTAAGAACGAATATGTGCTACATTTGTGCCTGTGATGCACTTATATCACCAGATAACAGTAGCCTCTGTTATCCTGTGACCCCGAGAACCAGATCAAAAACAACCTCACGGTTCGGACTTTAATCAAGGGGTCTGAGAAAGGAGAACTGTTCACAAAGGGACAGGTTAGGAATATGTATATGTATAGGAATGTTCATGTATATGTAACGCTTTACTAAAGCAATTTGCCACTTAAGGCGTGCATGACCTTGGTGGAACTACCCGTCCCGTGCTACATGGAACTGAGTAAACATACCTACTTTACAATCTTACTTATCGTGGAGTCAGCTTTCTGTGAGTCATTTTGGTGAGCCAGGCAGGAGACAGTCTGCTCGGCTGCGGGATCGGCTGCGGCGCGGACGCCCCTAGGTGCACCCTGAGAGTTTTTGCTCGGAGGGGACTCCACTCTCAGCTGCTCACCGCAGGAGCAAAGATCTCCTGAAACTGCAGACAAACGGTACGTTTTCGGCTGCTGGAGGGATACTAACTGGAGTGTTAATAATAGTATGTGTTTTTATGTATGTATTTTGTGTTGACATTTTGTATACTGTAATATTTGCATGTTGTAAGTATTTTGTGTCGAAAGTGTTTGTGTAAGTGTAAGGCTTTGCAACAAAGTGTTACAAGTCACTTCACGAAGAACACAGTCAGAGACAATACTTGTTTGGTTGGTTATCATCCTAAATTATATTCCTGTGGTATGAATGAGATGTGCTGGAGGCCTCCGTGTGCTATTGTGCTGTGTGAGGGAGACGCAGCGTTCTGCAAAGCGAGTGCAGAGTTCCGATCCGTTGTTCCGTACTCTCCGCAAGGGGAGTGGGCAGAGACGAACGAAGTGCTTGACAGACTGAAAAGAAGTGCTGTTTTGTCCAAGTTTGAGTGGTGGTGCCTACTATATGGGCCCGGTGTATCTTGTGTATCTTGTGTATCTTGTGTATCCTATTTTTGCTCTTAAATGTTTTGACTGTGACAAGAAAAAGGCAGGAGCATGATATGACATGCTTCCTGCAACATATGAGGCCCGCACAGGCCGAGACCTGGACTCGCTGAGACCTGAACAGGCCAAGAGACCGGAGCGGCACCGAGAGACTGGAGCGGCGCTGGGAGACCCGAGACACTACGGAGGGAACTACCGCTGGACGGAGAGAGCCTGAGAGACGCTGCAGATACACGGACGGCTCTGAGAGACACAGAATAGACCGGACAGAAGCTGCAAAACGCGGGGAAGTTGAAGTAATTGAGGAACATCCGAGATCGAGTTGCTACAGGAGACCAGAGGCGTCAGTGGACACCGATCGCCGACCCTCACCGTGTGGCGAGTCGGCACAGAGCAGAGGAGCGGACATCAGGACCCTGCAGCCTGTCTGACGGAACCATGGAGGCAGCGGCAGCAGCGGCTGTGCTGCTTCACTCTAGCCTTCTTTTTATAAAAGGTTTATCTTGCAATGCAAAAAAGACTGTTAGTCCCCAGATCGGTGTTATAACTATTACTAATGACGACTTAGCGCTATTGCAGGGCACGAGTGCAGAGACGCAGACTACACTGCCAAATGACCACAAGCAGGTTCTTTCACTAACCTAAGGTTGCATCTGGCACTGCCTGCAGACGTATAGCAGACGTTACACTCTCTTTCCTAACTAGTAATCATGTGTCTCACCCATCTGTGGTGAATGGCCAGTGGCAAAAAGAAAAGGGGGGAGACAAAGACAGAAACGGTACAAGGAGAATGCCACTGACACTAACAGCATGGGTAATAGGAGTAGTATAAGTGACACAGGTGCGGAGCGGTGGCCGGCGCTGCTGCTCTGTGGGGCTCTCTGCCTGCTGCTCGCTCTCGCCTGCCTGTGCACTACCGCCGACGGTGCTAGAGTAAAATGTGAAGACTGCTCAGATGGCAGTTATGAGAGTGCTTATGTGAAGAAGACGTGTGCTGTACTTGACTTTGTGTGCAACAGTGGTCAGTGTGTGCCAAACAGATGGCAGTGTGATGGCTATCCGGATTGTGAAGATGGGTCTGATGAGAGTGCTGAGTTGTGTCATATGAAAACATGTCGGGTAAATGAAATTAGCTGTTGTCCTCAGTCAGTCCAGCGTATCCTGGTGTCCTGGAAATGTGATGGTGAAAAGAACTGTTACAGTGGAGAAGATGAAGAGAATTGTGGCATTGTGACTTGTAGTGCAGCAGAATTCACATGCAGTAGTGGGCAATGTATTTCCAAAAGCTTTGTCTGCAATGTTCAAGATGACTGCAGTGATGGTAGCGATGAGCTGGAGTGTGCACCTCCTACCTCTAGTGTTCATGACTTTCAGTGCAAGAGTTCTAACTGCATCCCTATCAGGTGGGTGTGTGATGATGATGCTGACTGCTCCGACCACTCGGATGAATCTTTGGAGCACTGTGGCCGCCTGCCTGCACCTCCAGTGACGTGTTCTACGAGTGAGGTGCAGTGCGGCTCAGGTGAATGTATCTACAAGAAGAGGTGATGTGAAAGAGATCCGTTTTGCAAGGATGGAAGTGATGAAATTAATTGCCCTTCCTGGACCAGTTCAGATGTGAAGATGGGAACTGTGTCCATGGGAGTAGGCAGTGCAGCGGTGTGAGAGACTGTCTGAAAGGCACTGATGAAGCATACTGTAATAATTCAGTGCTCTGGACCTAGAAAATTCAAGTGCAGAAGTGGCGAATGCATAGATATCAATAAAGTGTGTAACCAGCAGAGGACTGCAAGGACTGGGGTGATGAGCCCCTGAAGGAATGCAACATAAACGACTGTGACTGTCCAGCTGAGTTTGAGTTTGTAAACAAGAGAAACTGTGGAGATATTGATGAATACCAAAACCCTGGTATCTGTAGTCAAATCTGTATCAACGTGAAAGGTGGCCACAAATGTGAATGTAGCCGTGGCTATCAGATGAGTCGTGCTATAGGAACCTGGAAAGGGCCTAGTTTCAGTAGCCAGTAAAAAAAGGTATAGTCCCTCACATCGGGGGTTCAGTGATTCTTTTCTCTCGTGGCTACTTGTTAAAACACTTAATTTTTTTATCTTCTGATACATTCTTTTGTATTTTTACACTTTCTTTTTTATCTTTCTTCTTTTTATCATCTGATAAGGCCCTTTCCACGTTCCAGTAGCAGTGCACAGGCCGGCGAGAGCGAGCAGCAGGCAGAGCGACCTGCACCGTCACCTGTGTCACTTATACTACTCCTATTACCCATGCTGTTAGTGTCAGTGGCATCCTCCTTGTACCGTTTCTGTCTTTGTCTCCCCCCTTTTCTTTTTGCCACTGGCCATTCACCATAGATGGGTGAGACACATGATTACTAGTTAGGAAAGAGAGTGTAACGTCTACTATACGTCTGCAGGCAGTACCAGATGCAACCTTAGGTTAGTGAAAGAACCTGCTTGTGGTCATTTGGCAGTGTAGTCTGCGTCTCTGCACTCGTGCCCTGCAATAGCGCTAAGTCGTCATTAGTAATAGTTATAACACCGATCTGGGGACTAACAGTCTTTTTTGCATTGCAAGATAAACCTTTTATAAAAAGAAGGCTAGAGTGAAGCAGCACAGCCGCTGCTGCCGCTGCCTCCATGGTTCCGTCAGACAGGCTGCAGGGTCCTGATGTCCGCTCCTCTGCTCTGTGCCGACTCGCCACACGGTGAGGGTCGGCGACCGGTGTCCACTGACGCCTCTGGTCTCCTGTAGCAACTCGATCTCGGATGTTCCTCAATTACTTCAACTTCCCCGCGTTTTGCAGCTTCTGTCCGGTCTATTCTGTGTCTCTCAGAGCCGTCCGTGTATCTGCAGCGTCTCTCAGGCTCTCTCCGTCCAGCGGTAGTTCCCTCCGTAGTGTCTCGGGTCTCCCAGCGCCGCTCCAGTCTCTCGGTGCCGCTCCGGTCTCTTGGCCTGTTCAGGTCTCAGCGAGTCCAGGTCTCGGCCTGTGCGGGCCTCATATGTTGCAGGAAGCATGTCATATCATGCTCCTGCCTTTTTCTTGTCACAGTCAAAACATTTAAGAGCAAAAATAGGATACACAAGATACACAAGATACACAAGATACACCGGGCCCATATAGTAGGCACCACCACTCAAACTTGGACAAAACAGCACTTCTTTTCAGTCTGTCAAGCACTTCGTTCGTCTCTGCCCACTCCCCTTGCGGAGAGTACGGAACAACGGATCGGAACTCTGCACTCGCTCTGCAGAACGCTGCGTCTCCCTCACACAGCACAATAGCACACGGAGGCCTCCAGCACATCTCATTCATACCACAGGAATATAATTTAGAATGATAACCAACCAAACAAGTATTGTCTCTGACTGTGTTCTTCGTGAAGTGACTTGTAACACTTTGTTGCAAAGCCTTACACTTACACAAACACTTTCGACACAAAATTCTTACAATATGGAAACATTACAATATACAAAATGTCATATTGATAACTTCTTGGTGCAGGTGCTAACGGAGCCAACTAGGAAAGGTGCCCTCCTAGACCTGTTGCTAGAAATCAGAGAGGGTCTGGTGGGAGATGTGGTGATTGGTGGCCGCCTCGGTCATAGCGACCATGAAGTGGTTGAGTTCAAAATTTATGGTGACAGAAGGAAAAGTGCCACCAAAACCTCATCCCTAGATATGGGGAAAGCGGACTTCAGGCTGCTCAGGGAACTAGTCAGCAAGATCCCCTGGGAAACTGCTCTTGAAGGCCTCAATGTCCACCAGTGCTGGTCACTCTTTAAGCGATGCCTCCTAGAAGCACAAGATAAGGCAATTCCTAAATATCGCAAGTCAGGCAGGTGGGGCAGGAGGCCGGCGTGGCTGACCAGGAACGTTCTAATGGAGATTAGGCGGAAACAGAGAGTGTTTCGCTACTGGAAGGAGGGCCAGGCGTCATGGAAAGAATAGAGGGATGCTGTTCGTGTTTGTAGGGAGAAAGTTCGTGTGGCCAAAGAACACCTAGAGTTGACGCTGGCTGTGTCTGTGAGAGAAAATAAAAAGGGTTTTTTTAGATATGTAAATGGAAAAAGGAGAACTAAAAACTACATAGGTCCGCTCCTTGATAGGGAAGGTCTCCTCACAGACGATGACATAGGCAAAGCAGAGACGCTTAACGCCTTCTTTGCCTCTGTCTTCAATGCCGATGATGGGCTTCGGGACCCAGGGTGCCCTGAGCTGGAGGGCCGGGACGGTGGGGATGACAAACTCCCAACTGACCCTGAACGTGTGCGGGATTTGCTACTCCACCTGGATCCCTACAAGTCCATGGATCCGGATGGGATTCATCCCCGGGTGCTGAAAGAGCTGGCGGACGTCATCGCGGAACCTCTTTCAATTATTTTTCAACGATACTGGGAATTTGGAGAGGTCCCGGTAGACTGGAAGCTGGCAAATGTTGTGCCAATTTTCAAGAAGGGTCAGAAAGAAGACCCTAGCAATTACAGGCCTGTCAGTCTCACGTCAGTGCCTGGTAAAATCATGGAGAAGATGGTTCTCGAACTTATTGAGGCGCACCTGGGGGACAAAGCAGTCATTGGTCCCAGCCAGCATGGGTTTGTGAAGGGTAGGTCCTGCCTAACTAACCTGATTTCCTTTTATTATAAGGTCACCCGTATGGTGGACCAAGGGAAACCAGCTGATGTGATTTTTTTGGACTTCAGCAAGGCTTTTGACACGGTTTCCCATAGGATCCTACAGGACAAAATGTCCACCATACAGCTAAATAAAAACATCATACGATGGGTGAGCAATTGGCTAACGGGCAGGGCCCAAAGGGTTATGGTAAATGGGGCTGTGTCAGGCTGGCGGGCGGTCACCAGTGGGGTCCCTCAAGGCTCCATTTTAGGGCCGGTACTTTTCAATATTTTTATAAACGATCTGGATGTAGGAATAGAGGGTATTTTGAGCAAGTTTGCTGATGACACCAAACTTGGAGGAGTTGTGGACTCGAATGAGGGCGTAAAGGCCTTACAGAGGGATTTGGACAGGTTGGAGAGCTGGGCGATCACCAACCGCATGAGGTTCAATAAGAGCAAGTGCCGGGTCCTGCACCTGGGACGGGGAAACCCTGGCTGCACGTACAGACTGGGCGATGAGACGCTGGAGAGCAGCCTAGAAGAGAGGGATCTGGGGGTCGTGGTAGACAGCAAGTTGACTATGAGCCAGCAGTGTGCCCTGGCAGCCAGGAGGGCCAATCGTGTCCTGGGGTGCATCAAGCACGGCATCGCTAGTAGGTCAAGGGAGGTGATTGTCCCGCTCTACTCTGCGCTGGTGCGGCCTCACCTCGAGTACTGTGTGCAGTTCTGGGCACCACAGTATAAAAAGGACATGAAACTGTTGGAAAGTGTCCAGAGGAGGGCTGTGAAGATGGTGAAAGGCCTTGAGGGGAAGACGTACGAGGAACGGCTGAGGTCACTGGGCCTGTTCAGCCTGGAGAAGAGGAGGCTGAGGGGAGACCTCATCACAGTCTACAACTTCCTCGTAAGGGGGTGTCGAGAGGCAGGAGACCTTTTCTCCATCAACACTAGTGACAGGACCCGCGGGAACGGAGTTAAGCTGAGGCAGGGGAAATTTAGGCTGGACGTCAGGAGGGGGTTCTTCACAGGGTGGTTGCACACCGGAACACGCTCCCCAGGGAAGTGGTCACTGCACCGAGCCTGTCTGAATTTAAGAAGAGATTGGACTGTGAACTTAGGCACATGGTCTGAACTTTTGGGTAGACCTGTGCGGTGTCAAGAGTTGGACTTGATGATCCTTAAGGGTCCCTTCCAACTCAGGATATTCTATGATTCTATGATTCAACACAAAATATATTCATAAAAACACATACAATTATTAACACTCCAGTTAGTATCCGTCCAGCAGCCGAAAACGTACCGTTTGTCTGCAGTTTCAGGAGATCTTTTCTCCTGCGGTGAGCAGCTGAGAGTGCTGCCTTTAGGCTTGTCCCCTTTATTTGGCATCCTTAATTCATGCAGAGCCTCATTGCCAGAACATTAGTTCTTCCTTAGCTTGAGTTTCAGTTTCTCAACCCTCCAAGTTTCAGTAGTTACTGGTCCTTTTATTCTGGATGCGTGGGTCCCTTTCTGCAGTTCTCACAGCTGTTTCAGTAGTCAGTAAAACAAGGTACAGTCCCTCACATCGGGGGTTCAGTGATTCTTTCCTCTCGTAGCTGCTTGTTGAAACACTTTCTTTTTTATCTTCTGACAAGGCCCTTTCCAGGTTCCTGTAGCACGACTCATCTGATAGCCACGGCTACATTCACATTTGTGGCCACCTTTCACGTTGATACAGATTTGACTACAGATACCAGGGTTTTGGTATTCATCAATATCTCCACAGTTTCTCTTGTTTACAAACTCAAACTCAGCTGGACAGTCACAGTCGTTTATGTTGCATTCCTTCAGGGGCTCATCACCCCAGTCCTTGCAGTCCTCTGCTGGTTACACACTTTATTGATATCTATGCATTCGCCACTTCTGCACTTGAATTTTCTAGGTCCAGAGCACTGAATTATTACAGTATGCTTCATCAGTGCCTTTCAGACAGTCTCTCACACCGCTGCACTGCCTACTCCCATGGACACAGTTCCCATCTTCACATCTGAACTGGTCCAGGAAGGGCAATTAATTTCATCACTTCCATCCTTGCAAAACGGATCTCTTTCACATCACCTCTTCTTGTAGATACATTCACCTGAGCCGCACTGCACCTCACTCGTAGAACACGTCACTGGAGGTGCAGGCAGGCGGCCACAGTGTTCCAAAGATTCATCCGAGTGGTCGGAGCAGTCACCCTGACCTTTGCAGACAAAGCTTTTGGAAATACATTGTCCTCTACTGCATGTGAACTCTGATGCACTACAAGTCACATTGCAACAATTCTCTTCATCTTCTCCACTGTCACAGTCTATTTCACCATCACATTTCCATGACACCGTTCTCATATGACACAGCTCAGCACTTTCGTCAGACCGATCTTTACAATCCGGATCCCCATCACACTGCCATCTGTTTGGCACACACTGACCACTGTTGCAGACAAAGTCAAATTCAGCACACGTCTTCTTCACATAAGCACTCTCATAACTGCCATCTGAGCAGTCTTCACATTTTACTCTAACACCGTCGGCATCAGTGCACAGGCCGGCGAGAGCGAGCAGCAGGCAGAGAGCCCCACAGAGCAGCAGCGCCGGCCACCGCTCCGCACCTGTGTCACTTATACTACTCCTATTACCCATGCTGTTAGTGTCAGTGGCATTCTCCTTGTACCGTTTCTGTCTTTGTCTCCCCCCTTTTCTTTTTGCCACTGGCCATTCACCACAGATGGGTGAGACACATGATTACTAGTTAGGAAAGAGAGTGTAACGTCTGCTATACGTCTGCAGGCAGTGCCAGATGCAACCTTAGGTTAGTGAAAGAACCTGCTTGTGGTCATTCGGCAGTGTAGTCTGCGTCTCTGCACTCGTGCCCTGCAATAGCGCTGTCGTCATTAGTAATAGTTATAACACCGATCTGGGGACTAACAGTCTTTTTTGCATTGCAAGATAAACCTTTTATAAAAAGAAGGCTAGAGTGAAGCAGCACAGCCGCTGCTGCCGCTGCCTCCATGGTTCCGTCAGACAGGCTGCAGGGTCCTGATGTCCGCTCCTCTGCTCTGTGCCGACTCGCCACACGGTGAGGGTCGGCTACCGGTGTCCACTGACGCCTCTGGTCTCCTGTAGCAACTCGATCTCGGATGTTCCGCAATCACTTCAATTTCCCCGCGTTTTGCAGCTTCTGTCCGGTCTATTCTGTGTCTCTCAGAGCCGTCCGTGTCTCTGCAGCGTCTCTCAGGGCTCTCTCCGTCCAGCGGTAGTTCCCTCCGTAGTGTCTCGGGTCTCCCAGCGCCGCTCCAGTCTCTCGGTGCCGCTCCGGTCTCTTGGCCTGTTCAGGTCTCAGCGAGTCCAGGTCTCGGCCTGTGCGGGCCTCATATGTTGCAGGAAGCATGTCATATCATGCTCCTGCCTTTTTCTTGTCACAGTCAAAACATTTAAGAGCAAAAATAGGATACACAAGATACACAAGATACACAAGATACACCGGGCCCATATAGTAGGCACCACCACTCAAACTTGGACAAAACAGCACTTCTTTTCAGTCTGTCAAGCACTTCGTTCGTCTCTGCCCACTCCCCTTGCGGAGAGTACGGAACAACGGATCGGAACTCTGCACTCGCTTTGCAGAACGCTGCGTCTCACTCACACAGCACAGTCGCACACGGAGGCCTCCAGCACATCTCATTCATACCACAGGAATATAATTTAGGATGATAACCAACGAAACAAGTATTGTCTCTGACTGTGTTCTTCGTGAAGTGACTTGTAACACTTTGTTGCAAAGCCTTACACTTACACAAACACTTTCGACACAAAATACTTACAACATGCAAATATTACAGTATACAAAATGTCAACACAAAATACATACATAAAAACACATACTATTATTAACACTCCAGTTAGTATCCCTCCAGCAGCCGAAAACGTACCGTTTGTCTGCAGTTTCAGGAGATCTTTGCTCCTGCGGTGAGCAGCTGAGAGTGGAGTCCCCACCGAGCAAAAACGCTCAGGGTGCACCTAGGGGCGTCCGCGCCGCAGCCGATCCCGCAGCCGAGCAGACTGTCTCCTGCCTGGCTCACCAAAATGACTCACAGAAAGCTGACTCCACGATAAGTAAGATTGTAAAGTAGGTATGTTTACTCAGTTCCATGTAGCACGGGACGGGTAGTTCCACCAAGGTCATGCACGCCTTAAGTGGCAAATTGCTTTAGTAAAGCGTTACATATACATGAACATTCCTATACATACACATATTCCTAACCTGTCCCTTTGTGAACAGTTCTCCTTTCTCAGACCCCTTGATTAAAGTCCGAACCGTGAGGTTGTTTTTGATCTGGTTCTCGGGGTCACAGGATAACAGGATAGGAGAGGCTACTGTTATCTGGTGATATAAGTGCATCACAGGCACAAATGTAGCACATATTCGTTCTTAATCAATTGCTCTCTAATTTCTAATTCCAATGTTTCAGCTTGCTCTTTTCTGGATCCACGGGTATTCTACTATTAATGTTTAAAGCCTGACAGACCCCGTCCTCCGTGGATCAAAATACATAGGGTCTTAAGGGTTCTTTTGGTCATTCTATCTTATAGTAATGGATCATTTTCAATTTACTCTTTAATTTTCTGGGGCCCCTATACCATATATATACACCATATATCTGGTAAGTTGCTCCCTTTCTGGTCCTTGGTCTTCGATTTTATCTGACCCATCCGGGAATTTAACTAGTGGCAATTCCCACAGCCCTTCGTTGCCCACAGGGAGAGTGACTTGCAGGGGGTTTAGGACCTATTAATCATCCACGTATCACTCCATTCACCGGCCCAGCGCTCCCAACAGGAGATTTGAACCAGTGAGAAAACAAAAAGACCTGTTTTTGTTTTTTTTTTTTCATCACTTCTAGTTATTTTTTGGTGTGTTTTTGACGTGTTTTGGGGTCTCCGTTGGGTTTTGTTGGGTTCTCTTTTGTCATCGTGTTGGAAAAAGGTAAATTGTGGGTTTTGGAGAACATCAGGTAGGTTTAGGGTGTCTTTGGGGTGGATCTATGGTATTTGGGGTTTTCTTCTATTTTTTGGCATGAACCTGTTCTTTTTTGGGGTGTTTTGGACGTGTTTTGGGGTCTCCATTAGGTTTTGTTGTGTTCTTGTTTGTCATTATGTTAAATAGGTGTGGATTGTGGGTTTTGAGAACATCAGTTGGGTTTAGGGTGGTTTTGGCGTGTATCTATGGTTAAGGAGATATTCTTTCAGTTTTGGGGGTTATCTCGTTTTATTTAGTTGTGTTTTTGACGTGTTCTGGGTTCTCCTTTGGGTTTTAGTTTGGATCTTGTTCGTCATCATGGTGAAAAAGTGTAAATTGTGGGTTTTGGAGAAGATCAGGTAGGTTTAGGGTGTCTTTGGGGTCAATCTATGGTATTTGGGGTTTTCTTCTATTTTTTGGCGTGATCCTGTTTATTTTTGCGGTGTTTTGGACGTGTTTTGGGGTCTCCGTTGGGTGTTGTTGTGTTCTTGTTGGTCATTATGTTAAATAGGAGTGGATTGTGGGTTTTGGAGAACATCAGGTAGGTTTAGGGTGGTTTTGGGGTGGATCTATGGTTTTGGCGGATTTTCTTCCAGTTTTGGGGGTGATGCCGTTCTTGTTTGGGGTGTTTTTGACGTTTTTTGGGGTCTCTGTTGGGTTTTGTTGGGTTCTCGTTGGTCATCATGTTGGAAAAGGGTAAATTGTGGGTTTTGGAGAACATCAGGTAGGTTTCGGGTGGTTTTGGGGTGGATCTATGGTTTTGGTGTATTTTCTTCCAGTTTTGGGGGTGATGCCGATATTTGTTGGGGTGTTTTTGACGTGTTTTGGGGTCTCCATTAGGTTTTGTTGTGTTCTTGTTGGTCATTATGTTAAATAGGTGTGGATTGTGGGTTTTGGAGAAGATCAGGTAGGTTTCGGGTGGTTTTGGGGTGGATCTATGGTTTTGGCGTATTTTCTTCCAGTTTTGGTGGTGATGCCGTTCTTGTTTGGGGTGTTTTTGACGTTTTTTGGGGTCTCTGTTGGGTTTTGTTGGGTTCTCGTTGGTCATCGTGTTGGAAAAGTGTAAATTGTGGGTTTTGGAGAACATCAGGTAGGTTTAGGGTGGTTTTGGGGTGGATCTATGGTTTTGGCGGATTTTCTTCCAATTTTGGGGGTGATGCCGTTCTTGTTTGGGGTGTTTTTGACGTGTTTTGGGGTCTCTGTTGGGTTTTGTTGTGTTCTCGTTGGTCATCGTGTTGGAAAAGGGTAAATTGTGGGTTTTGGAGAAGATCAGGTAGGTTTAGGGTGGTTTTGGGGTGGATCTATGGTTTTGGGGGATTTTCTTCCAGTTTTGGGGGTGATGCCGTTCTTGTTTGGGGTGTTTTTGACGTGTTTTGGGGTCTCCATTAGGTTTTGTTGTGTTCTTGTTTGTCATTATGTTAAATAGGAGTGGATTGTGGGTTTTGGAGAACATCAGGTAGGTTTAGGGTGGTTTTGGGGTGGATCTATGGTTTTGGCGGATTTTCTTCCAGTTTTGGGGGTGATGCCGATATTTGTTGGGGTGTTTTTGATGTGTTTTGGGGTCTCCATTAGGTTTTGTTGTGTTCTTGTTTGTCATTATGTTAAATAGGAGTGGATTGTGGGTTTTGGAGAAGATCAGGTAGGTTTAGGGTGGTTTTGGGGTGGATCTATGGTTTTGGCGGATTTTCTTCCAGTTTTGGGGGTGATGCCGTTCTTGTTTGGGGTGTTTTTGACGTTTTTTGGGGTCTCTGTTGGGTTTTGTTGGGTTCTCGTTGGTCATCATGTTGGAAAAGGGTAAATTGTGGGTTTTGGAGAACATCAGGTAGGTTTCGGGTGGTTTTGGGGTGGATCTATGGTTTTGGTGTATTTTCTTCCAGTTTTGGGGGTGATGCCGATATTTGTTGGGGTGTTTTTGACGTGTTTTGGGGTCTCCATTAGGTTTTGTTGTGTTCTTGTTGGTCATTATGTTAAATAGGTGTGGATTGTGGGTTTTGGAGAAGATCAGGTAGGTTTAGGGTGGTTTTGGGGTGGATCTATGGTTTTGGCGTATTTTCTTCCAGTTTTGGTGGTGATGCCGTTCTTGTTTGGGGTGTTTTTGACGTTTTTTGGGGTCTCTGTTGGGTTTTGTTGGGTTCTCGTTGGTCATCGTGTTGGAAAAGTGTAAATTGTGGGTTTTGGAGAACATCAGGTAGGTTTAGGGTGGTTTTGGGGTGGATCTATGGTTTTGGCGGATTTTCTTCCAATTTTGGGGGTGATGCCGTTCTTGTTTGGGGTGTTTTTGACGTGTTTTGGGGTCTCTGTTGGGTTTTGTTGTGTTCTCGTTGGTCATCGTGTTGGAAAAGGGTAAATTGTGGGTTTTGGAGAAGATCAGGTAGGTTTAGGGTGGTTTTGGGGTGGATCTATGGTTTTGGGGGATTTTCTTCCAGTTTTGGGGGTGATGCCGTTCTTGTTTGGGGTGTTTTTGACGTGTTTTGGGGTCTCCATTAGGTTTTGTTGTGTTCTTGTTTGTCATTATGTTAAATAGGAGTGGATTGTGGGTTTTGGAGAACATCAGGTAGGTTTAGGGTGGTTTTGGGGTGGATCTATGGTTTTGGCGGATTTTCTTCCAGTTTTGGGGGTGATGCCGATATTTGTTGGGGTGTTTTTGATGTGTTTTGGGGTCTCCATTAGGTTTTGTTGTGTTCTTGTTTGTCATTATGTTAAATAGGAGTGGATTGTGGGTTTTGGAGAAGATCAGGTAGGTTTAGGGTGGTTTTGGGGTGGATCTATGGTTTTGGCGGATTTTCTTCCAGTTTTGGGGGTGATGCCGTTCTTGTTTGGGGTGTTTTTGACGTTTTTTGGGGTCTCTGTTGGGTTTTGTTGGGTTCTCGTTGGTCATCGTGTTGTAAAAGTCTAATTGTGGGTTTTGGAGAACATCAGGTAGGTTTAGGGTGGTTTTGGGGTGGATCTATGGTTTTGGTGTATTTTCTTCCAGTTTTGGGGGTGATGCCGATATTTTTTGGGGTGTTTTTGACGTGTTTTGGGGTCTCCATTAGGTTTTGTTGTGTTCTTGTTTGTCATTATGTTAAATAGGAGTGGATTGTGGGTTTTGGAGAACATCAGGTAGGTTTCAGGTGGTTTTGGGGTGGATCTATGGTTTTGGCGGATTTTCTTCCAGTTTTGGGGGTGATGCCGTTCTTGTTTGGGGTGTTTTTGACGTTTTTTGGGGTCTCTGTTGGGTTTTGTTGGGTTTTCCATGGTCATCGTGTTGGAAAAGGGTAAATTGTGGGTTTTGGAGAACTTCAGGAAGGTTTAGGGTTGTTTTGGGGTGGATATATGGTATTTGGGGTTTTCTTTAATTTTTTGGCGTGATCCTGTTCTTTTTTGTGTTGTTTTTGACGTGTTTTGGGGTCTCCGTTGGGTTTTGTTGGGTTCTCGTTGGTCATCATGTTGGAAATGGGTAAATTGTGGGTTTTGGAGAACATCAGGTAGGTTTCGGGTGGTTTTGGGGTGGATCTATGGTTTTGGTGTATTTTCTTCCAGTTTTGGGGGTGATGCCGATATTTGTTGGGGTGTTTTTGACGTGTTTTGGGGTCTCCATTAGGTTTTGTTGTGTTCTTGTTGGTCATTATGTTAAATAGGTGTGGATTGTGGGTTTTGGAGAAGATCAGGTAGGTTTAGGGTGGTTTTGGGGTGGATCTATGGTTTTGGCGTATTTTCTTCCAGTTTTGGTGGTGATGCCGTTCTTGTTTGGGGTGTTTTTGACGTTTTTTGGGGTCTCTGTTGGGTTTTGTTGGGTTCTCGTTGGTCATCGTGTTGGAAAAGTGTAAATTGTGGGTTTTGGAGAACATCAGGTAGGTTTAGGGTGGTTTTGGGGTGGATCTATGGTTTTGGCGGATTTTCTTCCAATTTTGGGGGTGATGCCGTTCTTGTTTGGGGTGTTTTTGACGTGTTTTGGGGTCTCTGTTGGGTTTTGTTGTGTTCTCGTTGGTCATCGTGTTGGAAAAGGGTAAATTGTGGGTTTTGGAGAAGATCAGGTAGGTTTAGGGTGGTTTTGGGGTGGATCTATGGTTTTGGGGGATTTTCTTCCAGTTTTGGGGGTGATGCCGTTCTTGTTTGGGGTGTTTTTGACGTGTTTTGGGGTCTCCATTAGGTTTTGTTGTGTTCTTGTTTGTCATTATGTTAAATAGGAGTGGATTGTGGGTTTTGGAGAACATCAGGTAGGTTTAGGGTGGTTTTGGGGTGGATCTATGGTTTTGGCGGATTTTCTTCCAGTTTTGGGGGTGATGCCGATATTTGTTGGGGTGTTTTTGACGTGTTTTGGGGTCTCCATTAGGTTTTGTTGTGTTCTTGTTGGTCATTATGTTAAATAGGTGTGGATTGTGGGTTTTGGAGAAGATCAGGTAGGTTTAGGGTGGTTTTGGGGTGGATCTATGGTTTTGGCGTATTTTCTTCCAGTTTTGGTGGTGATGCCGTTCTTGTTTGGGGTGTTTTTGACGTTTTTTGGGGTCTCTGTTGGGTTTTGTTGGGTTCTCGTTGGTCATCGTGTTGGAAAAGTGTAAATTGTGGGTTTTGGAGAACATCAGTTAGGTTTAGGGTGGTTTTGGGGTGGATCTATGGTTTTGGCGGATTTTCTTCCAATTTTGGGGGTGATGCCGTTCTTGTTTGGGGTGTTTTTGACGTGTTTTGGGGTCTCTGTTGGGTTTTGTTGTGTTCTCGTTGGTCATCGTGTTGGAAAAGGGTAAATTGTGGGTTTTGGAGAACATCAGGTAGGTTTAGGGTGGTTTTGGGGTGGATCTATGGTTTTGGCGTATTTTCTTCCAGTTTTGGGGGTGATGCCGTTCTTGTTTGGGGTGTTTTTGACGTGTTTTGGGGTCTCCATTAGGTTTTGTTGTGTTCTTGTTTGTCATTATGTTAAATAGGAGTGGATTGTGGGTTTTGGAGAAGATCAGGTAGGTTTAGGGTGGTTTTGGGGTGGATCTATGGTTTTGGCGGATTTTCTTCGAGTTTTGGGGGTGATGCCGATATTTTTTGGGGTGTTTTTGATGTGTTTTGGTGTCTCCATTAGGTTTTGTTGTGTTCTTGTTTGTCATTATGTTAAATAGGAGTGGATTGTGGGTTTTGGAGAACATCAGGTAGGTTTAGGGTAGTTTTGGGGTGGATCTATGGTTTTGGCGGATTTTCTTCCAGTTTTGGGGGTGATGCCGTTCTTGTTTGGGGTGTTTTTGACGTTTTTTGGGGTCTCTGTTGGGTTTTGTTGGGTTCTCGTTGGTCATCGTGTTGTAAAAGTCTAATTGTGGGTTTTGGAGAACATCAGGTAGGTTTAGGGTGGTTTTGGGGTGGATCTATGGTTTTGGTGTATTTTCTTCCAGTTTTGGGGGTGATGCCGATATTTTTTGGGGTGTTTTTGACGTGTTTTGGGGTCTCCATTAGGTTTTGTTGTGTTCTTGTTGGTCATTATGTTAAATAGGAGTGGATTGTGGGTTTTGGAGAACATCAGGTAGGTTTCAGGTGGTTTTGGGGTGGATCTATGGTTTTGGCGGATTTTCTTCGAGTTTACGGGGTGATGCCGATATTTTTTGGGGTGTTTTTTACGTGTTTTGGTGTCTCCATTAGGTGTTGTTGGGTTCTTGTTTGTCATTATTTTAAATAGGTGTGGATTGTGGGTTTTGGAGAAGATCAGGTAGGTTTAGGGTGGTTTTGGCGTGGATCTATGGTTTTGGTGTATTTTCTTCCAGTTTTGGGGGTGATGCCGTTCTTGTTTGGGGTGTTTTTGACGTGTTTTGGGGTCTCTGTTGGGTTTTGTTGTGTTCTCGTTGGTCATCGTGTTGGAAAAGTGTAAATTGTGGGTTTTGGAGAATATCAGGTAGGTTTAGGGTGGTTTTGGGGTGGATCTATGGTTTTGGGGGATTTTCTTCCAGTTTTGGGGGTGATGCCGATATTTTTTGGGGTGTTTTTGACGTGTTTTGGGGTCTCCATTAGGTTTTGTTGTGTTCTTGTTTGTCTTTATGTTAAATAGGAGTGGATTGTGGGTTTTGGAGAACATCAGGTAGGTGTAGGGTGGTTTTGGGGTGGATCTATGGTTTTGGGGGATTTTCTTCCAGTTTTGGGGGTGATGCCATTTTTGTTTGCGGTGTTTTTTAAGGTTTTTGCGTCTCTGTTGGGTTTTGTTGGGTTCTCGTTGGTCATCTTGTTGGAAAAGTGTAAATTGTGGGTTTTGGAGAACATCAGGTAGGTTTAGGGTGGTTTTGGTGTGGATCTATGGTTTTGGCGTATTTTCTTCCAGTTTTGGGGGTGATGCCGATATTTGTTGGGGTGTTTTTGACGTGTTTTGGGGTCTCCATTAGGTTTTGTTGTGTTCTTGTTTGTCATTATGTTAAATAGGTGTGGATTGTGGGTTTTGGAGAAGATCAGGTAGGTTTAGGGTGGTTTTGGGGTGGATCTATGGTTTTGGGGGATTTTCTTCCAGTTTTGGGGGTGTTGCCGTTCTAGTTTGGGGTGTTTTTGACGTTTTTTGGGGTCTCTGTTGGGTTTTGTTGTGTTCTCGTTGGTCATCGTGTTGGAAAAGGGTAAATTGTGGGTTTTGGAGAACATCAGGTAGGTTTCGGGTGGTTTTGGGGTGGATCTATGGTTTTGGCGTATTTTCTTCAAGTTTTGGGGGTGATGCCGATATTTTTTGGGGTGTTTTTGACGTTTTTTGGGGTCTCCATTAGGTTTTGTTGTGTTCTTGTTTGTCATTATGTTAAATAGGAGTGGATTGTGGGTTTTGGAGAACATCAGGTAGGTTTAGGGTGGTTTTGGGGTGGGTCTATGGTTTTGGCGTATTTTCTTCCAGTTTTGGGGGTGATGCCGTTCTTGTTTGGGGTGTTTTTGACGTTTTTTGGGGTCTCTGTTGGGTTTTGTTGTGTTCTTGTTTGTCATTATGTTAAATAGGAGTGGATTGTGGGTTTTGGAGAACATCAGGTAGGTTTCGGGTGGTTTTGGGGTGGATCTATGGTTTTGGCGTATTTTCTTCCAGTTTTGGGGGTGATGCCGATATTTGTTGGGGTGTTTTTGATGTGTTTTGGTGTCTCCATTAGGTTTTGTTGTGTTCTTGTTTGTCATTATGTTAAATAGGAGTGGATTGTGGGTTTTGGAGAAGATCAGGTAGGTTTAGGGTGGTTTTGGGGTGGATCTATGGTTTTGGCGGATTTTCTTCCAGTTTTGGGGGTGATGCCGTTCTTGTTTGGGGTGTTTTTTAAGGTTTTTGTGGTCTCTGTTTGGTTTTGTTGGGTTCTCGTTGGTCATCGTGTTGGAAAAGGGTAAATTGTGGGTTTTGGAGAACATCAGGTAGGTTTAGGGTGTTTTTGTGGTGGATCTATGGTTTTGGCGTATTTTCTTCCAGTTTTGGGGGTGATGCTGTTCTTGTTTGGGGTGTTTTTGACGTGTTTTGGGGTCTCCATTAGGTTTTGTTGTGTTCTTGTTTGTCATTATGTTAAATAGGAGTGGATTGTGGGTTTTGGAGAACATCAGGTAGGTTTAGGGTGGTTTTGGGGTGGATCTATGGTTTTGGTGTATTTTCTTCCAGTTTTGGGGGTGATGCCGTTCTTGTTTGGGGTGTTTTTGACGTTTTTTGGGGTCTCTGTTGGGTTTTGTTGGGTTCTCGTTGGTGATCGTGATGGAAAAGGGTAATTTGTGGGTTTTGGAGAACATCAGGTAGGTTTAGAGTGGTTTTGGGGTGGATCTATGGTTTTGGCGTATTTTCTTCCAGTTTTGGGGGTGATGCCGATATTTTTTGGGGTGTTTTTGACGTGTTTTGGGGTCTCCATTAGGTTTTGTTGTGTTCTTGTTTGTCATTCTGTTAAATAGGAGTGGATTGTGGGTTTTGGAGAACATCAGGTAGGTTTAGGGTGGTTTTGGGGTGGATCTATGGTTTTGGCGGATTTTCTTCGAGTTTTGGGGGTGATTCCGATATTTTTTGGGGTGTTTTTGACGTGTTTTGGTGTCTCCATTAGGTGTTGTTGGTTTCTTGTTTGTCATTATTTTAAATAGGTGTGGATTGTGGGTTTTGGAGAAGATCAGGTAGGTTTAGGGTGGTTTTGGCGTGGATCTATGGTTTTGGCGGATTTTCTTCGAGTTTTGGGGGTGATGCCGTTCTTGTTTGGGGTGTTTTTGACGTGTTTTGGGGTCTCTGTTGGGTTTTGTTGTGTTCTCGTTGGTCATCGTGTTGGAAAAGTGTAAATTGTGGGTTTTGGAGAATATCAGGTAGGTTTAGGGTGGTTTTGGGGTGGATCTACGGTTTTGGGGGACTTTCTTCCAGTTTTGGGGGTGATGCCGATATTTTTTGGGGTGTTTTTGACGTGTTTTGGGGTCTCCATTAGGTTTTGTTGTGTTCTTGTTTGTCTTTATGTTAAATAGGAGTGGATTGTGGGTTTTGGAGAACATCAGGTAGGTTTAGGGTGGTTTTGGGGTGGATCTATGGTTTTGGGGGATTTTCTTCCAGTTTTGGTGGTGATGCCATTTTTGTTTGCCGTGTTTTTTAAGGTTTTTGGGGTCTCTGTTGGGTTTTGTTGGGTTCTCGTTGGTCATCGTGTTGGAAAAGTGTAAATTGTGGGTTTTGGAGAACATCAGGTAGGTTTAGGGTGTTTTTGGGGTGGATCTATGGTTTTGGCGTATTTTCTTCCAGTTTTGGGGGTGATGCCGATATTTGTTGGGGTGTTTTTGACGTGTTTTGGGGTCTCCATTAGGTTTTGTTGTGTTCTTGTTTGTCATTATGTTAAATAGGTGTGGATTGTGGGTTTTGGAGAACATCAGGTAGGTTTAGGGTGGTTTTGGGGTGGATCTATGGTTTTGGGGGATTTTCTTCCAGTTTTGGAGGTGTTGCCGTTCTAGTTTGGGGTGTTTTTGACGTTTTTTGGGGTCTCTGTTGGGTTTTGTTGTGTTCTCGTTGGTCATCGTGTTGGAAAAGGGTAAATTGTGGGTTTTGGAGAACATCAGGTAGGTTTCGGGTGGTTTTGGGGTGGATCTATGGTTTTGGCGGATTTTCTTCCAGTTTTGGGGGTGATGCTGTTCTTGTTTGGGGTGTTTTTGACGTGTTTTGGGGTCTCCATTAGGTTTTGTTGTGTTCTTGTTTCTCATTATGTTAAATAGGAGTGGATTGTGGGTTTTGGAGAAGATCAGGTAGGTTTAGGGTGGTTTTGGGGTGGATCTATGGTTTTGGGGGATTTTCTTCCAGTTTTGGGGGTGATGCCCTTCTTGTTTGGGGTGTTTTTGACGTTTTTTGGCGTCTCTGTTGGGTTTTGTTAGGTTCTTGTTGGTCATTATGTTAAATAGGTGTGGATTGTGGGTTTTGGAGAACATCAGGTAGGTTTCGGGTGGTTTTGGGGTGGATCTATGGTTTTGGCGGATTTTCTTCGAGTTTTGGAGGTGATGCCGTTCTTGTTTGGGGTGTTTTTGACGTTTTTTGGGGTCTCTGTTGGGTTTTGTTGGGTTCTCGTTGGTCATCGTGTTGGAAAAGGGTAAATTGTGGGTTTTGGAGAAGATCAGGTAGGTTTAGGGTAGTTTTGGGGTGGATCTATGGTTTTGGCGGATTTTCTTCCAGTTTTGGGGGTGATGCCGATATTTTTTGGGGTGTTTTTGACGTGTATTGGGGTCTCCATTAGGTTTTGTTGTGTTCTTGTTTGTCATTATGTTAAATAGGAGTGGATTGTGGGTTTTGGAGAACATCAGGTAGGTGTAGGGTGGTTTTGGTGTGGGTCTATGGTTTTGGCGTATTTTCTTCCAGTTTTGGTGGTGATGCCGTTCTTGTTTGGGGTGTTTTTGACGTTTTTTGGGGTCTCCATTAGGTTTTGTTGTGTTCTTGTTTGTCATTATGTTAAATAGGAGTGGATTGTGGGTTTTGGAGAACATCAGGTAGGTTTAGGGTGGTTTTGGGGTGGATCTATGGTTTTGGCGTATTTTCTTCCAGTTTTGGGGGTGATGCCGATATTTGTTGGGGTGTTTTTGATGTGTTTTGGTGTCTCCATTAGGTTTTGTTGTGTTCTTGTTTGTCATTATGTTAAATAGGAGTGGATTGTGGGTTTTGGAGAAGATCAGGTAGGTTTAGGGTGGTTTTGGGGTGGATCTATGGTTTTGGCGGATTTTCTTCCAGTTTTGGGGGTGATGCCGTTCTTGTTTGGGGTGTTTTTGACGTTTTTTGGGGTCTCTGTTTGGTTTTGTTTTGTTCTCGTTGGTCATCGTGTTGGAAAAGGGTAAATTGTGGGTTTTGGAGAACATCAGGTAGGTTTAGGGTGGTTTTGGGGTGGATCTATGGTTTTGGCGTATTTTCTTCCAGTTTTGGGGGTGATGCCGTTCTTGTTTGGGGTGTTTTTGACGTTTTTTGGGGTCTCTGTTGGGTTTTGTTAGGTTCTTGTTGGTCATTATGTTAAATAGGTGTGGATTGTGGGTTTTGGAGAACATCAGGTAGGTTTAGGGTGGTTTTGGGGTGGATCTATGGTTTTGGCGGATTTTCTTCCATTTCTGGTGGTGATGCCGTTCTTGTTTGGGGTGTTTTTTAAGGTTTTTGTGGTCTCTGTTGGGTTTTGTTGGGTTCTCGTTGGTCATCGTGTTGGAAAAGGGTAAATTGTGGGTTTTGGAGAACATCAGGTAGGTTTAGGGTGTTTTTGGGGTGGATCTATGGTTTTGGCGGATTTTCTTCCAGTTTTGGGGGTGATGCTGTTCTTGTTTGGGGTGTTTTGACCTGTTTTGGGGTCTCCATTAGGTTTTGTTGTGTTCTTGTTTGTCATTATGTTAAATAGGAGTGGATTGTGGGTTTTGGAGAACATCAGGTAGGTTTAGGGTGGTTTTGGGGTGGATCTATGGTTTTGGCGGATTTTCTTCCAGTTTTGGGGGTGATGCCGTTCTTGTTTGGGGTGTTTTTGACGTTTTTTGGGGTCTCCATTAGGTTTTGTTGTGTTCTTGTTTGTCATTATGTTAAATAGGAGTGGATTGTGGGTTTTGGAGAAGATCAGGTAGGTTTAGGGTGGTTTTGGGGTGGATCTATGGTTTTGGCGTATTTTCTTCCAGTTTTGGGGGTGATGCCGATATTTGTTGGGGTGTTTTTGATGTGTTTTGGTGTCTCCATTAGGTTTTGTTGTGTTCTTGTTTGTCATTATGTTAAATAGGAGTGGATTGTGGGTTTTGGAGAAGATCAGGTAGGTTTAGGGTGGTTTTGGGGTGGATCTATGGTTTTGGCGGATTTTCTTCCAGTTTTGGGGGTGATGCCGTTCTTGTTTGGGGTGTTTTTGACGTTTTTTGGGGTCTCTGTTGGGTTTTGTTGGGTTCTCGTTGGTCATCGTGTTGTAAAAGGCTAATTGTGGGTTTTGGAGAACATCAGGTAGGTGTAGGGTGGTTTTGGTGTGGGTCTATGTTTTTGGCGTATTTTCTTCCAGTTTTGGGGGTGATGCCATTTTTGTTTGCGGTGTTTTTTAAGGTTTTTGGGGTCTCTGTTGGGTTTTGTTGGGTTCTCGTTGGTCATCGTGTTGGAAAAGTGTAAATTGTGGGTTTTGGAGAACATCAGGTAGGTTTAGGGTGGTTTTGGTGTGGATCTATGGTTTTGGCATATTTTCTTCCAGTTTTGGGGGTGATGCCGATATTTGTTGGGGTGTTTTTGACGTGTTTTGGAGTCTCCATTAGGTTTTGTTGTGTTCTTGTTTGTCATTATGTTAAATAGGAGTGGATTGTGGGTTTTGGAGAACATCAGGTAGGTTTAGGGTGGTTTTGGGGTGGATCTATGGTTTTGGCGGATTTTCTACCAGTTTTGGGGGTGTTGCCGTTTTAGTTTGGGGTGTTTTTGACGTTTTTTGGGGTCTCTGTTGGGTTTTGTTGTGTTCTCGTTGGTCATCGTGTTGGAAAAGGGTAAAGTGTGGGTTTTGGAGAACATCAGGTAGGTTTCGGGTTGTTTTGGGGTGGATCTATGGTTTTGGCGGATTTTCTTCCAGTTTTGGGGGTGATGCCGATATTTGTTGGGGTGTTTTTGACGTGTTTTGGGGTCTCCATTAGGTTTTGTTGTGTTCTTGTTTGTCATTATGTTAAATAGGAGTGGATTGTGGGTTTTGGAGAAGATCAGGTAGGTTTAGGGTAGTTTTGGGGTGGATCTATGGTTTTGGCGGATTTTCTTCCAGTTTTGGGGGTGATGCCGATATTTGTTGGGGTGTTTTTGATGTGTTTTGGTGTCTCCATTAGGTTTTGTTGTGTTCTTGTTTGTCATTATGTTAAATAGGAGTGGATTGTGGGTTTTGGAGAAGATCAGGTAGGTTTAGGGTGGTTTTGGGGTGGATCTATGGTTTTGGCGGATTTTCTTCCAGTTTTGGGGGTGATGCCGTTCTTGTTTGGGGTGTTTTTGACGTTTTTTGGGGTCTCTGTTGGGTTTTGTTGGGTTCTCGTTGGTCATCGTGTTGTAAAAGGCTAATTGTGGGTTTTGGAGAACATCAGGTAGGTGTAGGGTGGTTTTGGTGTGGGTCTATGTTTTTGGCGTATTTTCTTCCAGTTTTGGGGGTGATGCCATTTTTGTTTGCGGTGTTTTTTAAGGTTTTTGGGGTCTCTGTTGGGTTTTGTTGGGTTCTCGTTGGTCATCGTGTTGGAAAAGTGTAAATTGTGGGTTTTGGAGAACATCAGGTAGGTTTAGGGTGGTTTTGGTGTGGATCTATGGTTTTGGCGTATTTTCTTCCAGTTTTGGTGGTGATGCCGATATTTGTTGGGGTGTTTTTGACGTGTTTTGGGGTCTCCATTAGGTTTTGTTGTGTTCTTGTTTGTCATTATGTTAAATAGGAGTGGATTGTGGGTTTTGGAGAACATCAGGTAGGTTTAGGGTGGTTTTGGGGTGGATCTATGGTTTTGGCGGATTTTCTTCCAGTTTTGGGGGTGTTGCCGTTTTAGTTTGGGGTGTTTTTGACGTTTTTTGGGGTCTCTGTTGGGTTTTGTTGTGTTCTCGTTGGTCATCGTGTTGGAAAAGGGTAAAGTGTGGGTTTTGGAGAACATCAGGTAGGTTTCGGGTTGTTTTGGGGTGGATCTATGGTTTTGGCGGATTTTCTTCCAGTTTTGGGGGTGATGCCGATATTTGTTGGGGTGTTTTTGACGTGTTTTGGGGTCTCCATTAGGTTTTGTTGTGTTCTTGTTTGTCATTATGTTAAATAGGAGTGGATTGTGGGTTTTGGAGAAGATCAGGTAGGTTTAGGGTAGTTTTGGGGTGGATCTATGGTTTTGGCGGATTTTCTTCCAGTTTTGGGGGTGATGCCGATATTTCTTGGGGTGTTTTTGACGTGTTTTGGAGTCTCCATTAGGTTTTGTTGTGTTCTTGTTTGTCATTATGTTAAATAGGAGTGGATTGTGGGTTTTGGAGAAGATCAGGTAGGTTTAGGGTGGTTTTGGGGTGGATCTATGGTTTTGGCGTATTTTCTTCCAGTTTTGGGGGTGATGCCGTTCTTGTTTGGGGTGTTTTTGACGTTTTTTGGGGTCTCTGTTGGGTTTTGTTGTGTTCTCGTTGGTCATCGTGTTGGAAAAGTGTAAATTGTGGGTTTTGGAGAACATCAGTTAGGTGTAGGGTGGTTTTGGGGTGGATCTATGGTTCTGGCAGATTTTCTTCCAGTTTTGGGGGTGATGCCGATATTTGTTGGGGTGTTTTTGACGTGTTTTGGGGTCTCCATTAGGTTTTGTTGTGTTCTTGTTTGTCATTATGTTAAATAGGAGTGGATTGTGGGTTTTGGAGAACATCAGGTAGGTTTAGGGTGGTTTTGGGGTGGATCTATGGTTTTGGCGGATTTTCTTCCAGTTTTGGGGGTGATGCCGATATTTGTTGGGGTGTTTTTGATGTGTTTTGGTGTCTCCATTAGGTTTTGTTGTGTTCTTGTTTGTCATTATGTTAAATAGGAGTGGATTGTGGGTTTTGGAGAAGATCAGGTAGGTTTAGGGTGGTTTTGGGGTGGATCTATGGTTTTGGCGGATTTTCTTCCAGTTTTGGGGGTGATGCCGTTCTTGTTTGGGGTGTTTTTGACGTTTTTTGGGGTCTCTGTTGGGTTTTGTTGGGTTCTCGTTGGTCATCGTGTTGTAAAAGGCTAATTGTGGGTTTTGGATAACATCAGGTAGGTGTAGGGTGGTTTTGGGGTGGATCTATGGTTTTGGTGTATTTTCTTCCAGTTTTGGGGGTGATGCCGATATTTCTTGGGGTGTTTTTGACGTGTTTTGGAGTCTCCATTAGGTTTTGTTGTGTTCTTGTTTGTCATTATGTTAAATAGGAGTGGATTGTGGGTTTTGGAGAACATCAGGTAGGTTTAGGGTGGTTTTGGGGTGGATCTATGGTTTTGGGGGATTTTCTTCCAGTTTTGGGGGTGATGCCGATATTTTTTGGGGTGTTTTTGACGTTTTTTGGGGTCTCTGTTGGGTTTTGTTGGGTTCTCGTTGGTCATCGTGATGGAAAAGGGTAATTTGTGGGTTTTGGAGAACATCAGTTAGGTGTAGGGTGTTTTTGTGGTGGATCTATGGTTTTGGCATATTTTCTTCCAGTTTTGGGGGTGATGCTGTTCTTGTTTGGGGTGTTTTTGACGTGTTTTGGGGTCTCCATTAGGTTTTGTTGTGTTCTTGTTTGTCATTATGTTAAATAGGAGTGGATTGTGGGTTTTGGAGAACATCAGGTAGGTTTAGGGTGGTTTTGGTGTGGGTCTATGGTTTTGGGGGATTTTCTTCCAGTTTTGGGGGTGATGCCGATATTTTTTGGGGTGTTTTTGACGTGTTTTGGTGTCTCCATTAGGTTTTGTTGTGTTCTTGTTTGTCTTTATGTTAAATAGGAGTGGATTGTGGGTTTTGGAGAACATCAGGTAGGTGTAGGGTGGTTTTGGGGTGGATCTATGGTTTTGGGGGATTTTCTTCCAGTTTTGGGGGTGATGCCATTTTTGTTTGCGGTGTTTTTTAAGGTTTTTGGGGTCTCTGTTGGGTTTTGTTGGGTTCTCGTTGGTCATCGTGTTGGAAAAGTGTAAATTGTGGGTTTTGGAGAACATCAGGTAGGTTTAGGGTGGTTTTGGGGTGGATCTATGGTTTTGGCGTATTTTCTTCCAGTTTTGGGGGTGATGCCGATATTTGTTGGGGTGTTTTTGACGTGTTTTGGGGTCTCCATTAGGTTTTGTTGTGTTCTTGTTTGTCATTATGTTAAATAGGAGTGGATTGTGGGTTTTGGAGAAGATCAGGTAGGTTTAGGGTAGTTTTGGGGTGGATCTATGGTTTTGGCGGATTTTCTTCCAGTTTTGGGGGTGTTGCCGTTCTAGTTTGGGGTGTTTTTGACGTTTTTTGGGGTCTCTGTTGGGTTTTGTTGTGTTCTCGTTGGTCATCGTGTTGGAAAAGTGTAAAGTGTGGGTTTTGGAGAACATCAGGTAGGTTTCGGGTTGTTTTGGGGTGGATCTATGGTTTTGGCGGATTTTCTTCCAGTTTTGGGGGTGATGCCGATATTTGTTGGGGTGTTTTTGACGTGTTTTGGGGTCTCCATTAGGTTTTGTTGTGTTCTTGTTTGTCATTATGTTAAATAGGAGTGGATTGTGGGTTTTGGAGAAGATCAGGTAGGTTTAGGGTAGTTTTGGGGTGGATCTATGGTTTTGGCGGATTTTCTTCCAGTTTTGGGGGTGATGCCGATATTTCTTGGGGTGTTTTTGACGTGTTTTGGAGTCTCCATTAGGTTTTGTTGTGTTCTTGTTTGTCATTATGTTAAATAGGAGTGGATTGTGGGTTTTGGAGAAGATCAG
Source organism: Aythya ferina (assembly GCF_964211825.1). Lineage (NCBI taxonomy): Eukaryota > Metazoa > Chordata > Aves > Anseriformes > Anatidae > Aythya > Aythya ferina. The sequence goes on along the minus strand of NW_028181221.1, from coordinate 41,471 downwards.
GTAGGTTTAGGGTGGTTTTGGGGTGGATCTATGGTTTTGGCGGATTTTCTTCCAGTTTTGGGGGTGATGCCGTTCTTGTTTGGGGTGTTTTTGACGTTTTTTGGGGTCTCTGTTGGGTTTTGTTGGGTTCTCGTTGGTCATCGTGTTGGAAAAGGGTAAATTGTGGGTTTTGGAGAACATCAGGTAGGTGTAGGGTGGTTTTGGGGTGGATCTATGGTTTTGGCGGATTTTCTTCCAGTTTTGGGGGTGTTGCCGTTCTAGTTTGGGGTGTTTTTGACGTTTTTTGGGGTCTCTGTTGGGTTTTGTTGTGTTCTCGTTGGTCATCGTGTTGGAAAAGGGTAAAGTGTGGGTTTTGGAGAACATCAGGTAGGTTTCAGGTGGTTTTGGGGTGGATCTATGGTTTTGGCGGATTTTCTTCCAGTTTTGGGGGTGATGCTGTTCTTGTTTGGGGTGTTTTTGACGTTTTTTGGGGTCTCTGTTGGGTTTTGTTGTGTTCTCGTTGGTCATCGTGTTGGAAAAGGGTAAATTGTGGGTTTTGGAGAAGATCAGGTAGGTTTAGGGTAGTTTTGGGGTGGATCTATGGTTTTGGCGGATTTTCTTCCAGTTTTGGGGGTGATGCCGATATTTCTTGGGGTGTTTTTGACGTGTTTTGGAGTCTCCATTAGGTTTTGTTGTGTTCTTGTTTGTCATTATGTTAAATAGGAGTGGATTGTGGGTTTTGGAGAACATCAGGTAGGTTTAGGGTGGTTTTGGGGTGGATCTATGGTTTTGGCGGATTTTCTTCCAGTTTTGGGGGTGATGCCGATATTTGTTGGGGTGTTTTTGACGTGTTTTGGGGTCTCCATTAGGTTTTGTTGTGTTCTTGTTTGTCATTATGTTAAATAGGAGTGGATTGTGGGTTTTGGAGAACATCAGGTAGGTTTAGGGTGGTTTTGGGGTGGATCTATGGTTTTGGCGGATTTTCTTCCAGTTTTGGGGGTGTTGCCGTTCTAGTTTGGGGTGTTTTTGACGTTTTTTGGGGTCTCTGTTGGGTTTTGTTGTGTTCTCGTTGGTCATCGTGTTGGAAAAGGGTAAAGTGTGGGTTTTGGAGAACATCAGGTAGGTGTAGGGTGGTTTTGGGGTGGATCTATGGTTTTGGCGGATTTTCTTCCAGTTTTGGGGGTGATGCTGTTCTTGTTTGGGGTGTTTTTGACGTTTTTTGGGGTCTCTGTTGGGTTTTGTTGTGTTCTCGTTGGTCATCGTGTTGGAAAAGGGTAAATTGTGGGTTTTGGAGAAGATCAGGTAGGTTTAGGGTAGTTTTGGGGTGGATCTATGGTTTTGGCGGATTTTCTTCCAGTTTTGGGGGTGATGCCGATATTTCTTGGGGTGTTTTTGACGTGTTTTGGAGTCTCCATTAGGTTTTGTTGTGTTCTTGTTTGTCATTATGTTAAATAGGAGTGGATTGTGGGTTTTGGAGAACATCAGGTAGGTTTAGGGTGGTTTTGGGGTGGATCTATGGTTTTGGCGGATTTTCTTCCAGTTTTGGGGGTGATGCCGATATTTGTTGGGGTGTTTTTGATGTGTTTTGGTGTCTCCATTAGGTTTTGTTGTGTTCTTGTTTGTCATTATGTTAAATAGGAGTGGATTGTGGGTTTTGGAGAAGATCAGGTAGGTTTAGGGTGGTTTTGGGGTGGATCTATGGTTTTGGCGGATTTTCTTCCAGTTTTGGGGGTGATGCCGTTCTTGTTTGGGGTGTTTTTGACGTTTTTTGGGGTCTCTGTTGGGTTTTGTTGGGTTCTCGTTGGTCATCGTGTTGTAAAAGGCTAATTGTGGGTTTTGGATAACATCAGGTAGGTGTAGGGTGGTTTTGGGGTGGATCTATGGTTTTGGTGTATTTTCTTCCAGTTTTGGGGGTGATGCCGATATTTCTTGGGGTGTTTTTGACGTGTTTTGGAGTCTCCATTAGGTTTTGTTGTGTTCTTGTTTGTCATTATGTTAAATAGGAGTGGATTGTGGGTTTTGGAGAACATCAGGTAGGTTTAGGGTGGTTTTGGGGTGGATCTATGGTTTTGGGGGATTTTCTTCCAGTTTTGGGGGTGATGCCGATATTTTTTGGGGTGTTTTTGACGTTTTTTGGGGTCTCTGTTGGGTTTTGTTGGGTTCTCGTTGGTCATCGTGATGGAAAAGGGTAATTTGTGGGTTTTGGAGAACATCAGTTAGGTGTAGGGTGTTTTTGTGGTGGATCTATGGTTTTGGCATATTTTCTTCCAGTTTTGGGGGTGATGCTGTTCTTGTTTGGGGTGTTTTTGACGTGTTTTGGGGTCTCCATTAGGTTTTGTTGTGTTCTTGTTTGTCATTATGTTAAATAGGAGTGGATTGTGGGTTTTGGAGAACATCAGGTAGGTTTAGGGTGGTTTTGGTGTGGGTCTATGGTTTTGGGGGATTTTCTTCCAGTTTTGGGGGTGATGCCGATATTTTTTGGGGTGTTTTTGACGTGTTTTGGTGTCTCCATTAGGTTTTGTTGTGTTCTTGTTTGTCTTTATGTTAAATAGGAGTGGATTGTGGGTTTTGGAGAACATCAGGTAGGTGTAGGGTGGTTTTGGGGTGGATCTATGGTTTTGGGGGATTTTCTTCCAGTTTTGGGGGTGATGCCATTTTTGTTTGCGGTGTTTTTTAAGGTTTTTGGGGTCTCTGTTGGGTTTTGTTGGGTTCTCGTTGGTCATCGTGTTGGAAAAGTGTAAATTGTGGGTTTTGGAGAACATCAGGTAGGTTTAGGGTGGTTTTGGGGTGGATCTATGGTTTTGGCGTATTTTCTTCCAGTTTTGGGGGTGATGCCGATATTTGTTGGGGTGTTTTTGACGTGTTTTGGGGTCTCCATTAGGTTTTGTTGTGTTCTTGTTTGTCATTATGTTAAATAGGAGTGGATTGTGGGTTTTGGAGAAGATCAGGTAGGTTTAGGGTAGTTTTGGGGTGGATCTATGGTTTTGGCGGATTTTCTTCCAGTTTTGGGGGTGTTGCCGTTCTAGTTTGGGGTGTTTTTGACGTTTTTTGGGGTCTCTGTTGGGTTTTGTTGTGTTCTCGTTGGTCATCGTGTTGGAAAAGTGTAAAGTGTGGGTTTTGGAGAACATCAGGTAGGTTTAGGGTAGTTTTGGGGTGGATCTATGGTTTTGGCGGATTTTCTTCCAGTTTTGGGGGTGATGCCGATATTTCTTGGGGTGTTTTTGACGTGTTTTGGAGTCTCCATTAGGTTTTGTTGTGTTCTTGTTTGTCATTATGTTAAATAGGAGTGGATTGTGGGTTTTGGAGAAGATCAGGTAGGTTTAGGGTGGTTTTGGGGTGGATCTATGGTTTTGGCGGATTTTCTTCCAGTTTTGGGGGTGATGCCGTTCTTGTTTGGGGTGTTTTTGACGTTTTTTGGGGTCTCTGTTGGGTTTTGTTGGGTTCTCGTTGGTCATCGTGTTGGAAAAGGGTAAATTGTGGGTTTTGGAGAACATCAGGTAGGTGTAGGGTGGTTTTGGGGTGGATCTATGGTTCTGGCAGATTTTCTTCCAGTTTTGGGGGTGATGCCGATATTTGTTGGGGTGTTTTTGACGTGTTTTGGGGTCTCCATTAGGTTTTGTTGTGTTCTTGTTTGTCATTATGTTAAATAGGTGTGGATTGTGGGTTTTGGAGAACATCAGGTAGGTTTAGGGTGGTTTTGGGGTGGATCTATGGTTTTGGCGGATTTTCTTCCAGTTTTGGGGGTGATGCCGATATTTTTTGGGGTGTTTTTGACGTGTTTTGGGGTCTCCATTAGGTTTTGTTGTGTTCTTGTTTGTCATTATGTTAAATAGGAGTGGATTGTGGGTTTTGGAGAACATCAGGTAGGTTTAGGGTGGTTTTGGGGTGGATCTATGGTTTTGGCGGATTTTCTTCCAGTTTTGGGGGTGATGCCGTTCTTGTTTGGGGTGTTTTTGACGTGTTTTGGGGTCTCTGTTGGGTTTTGTTGTGTTCTCGTTGGTCATCGTGTTGGAAAAGGGTAAAGTGTGGGTTTTGGAGAACATCAGGTAGGTTTCGGGTGGTTTTGGGGTGGATCTATGGTTTTGGTGTATTTTCTTCCAGTTTTGGGGGTGATGCCGATATTTTTTGGGGTGTTTTTGACGTGTTTTGGGGTCTCCATTAGGTTTTGTTTTGTTCTTGTTTGTCTTTATGTTAAATAGGAGTGGATTGTGGGTTTTGGAGAACATCAGGTAGGTGTAGGGTGGTTTTGGGGTGGATCTATGGTTTTGGGGGATTTTCTTTCAGTTTTGGGGGTGATGCCATTTTTGTTTGCGGTGTTTTTTAAGGTTTTTGGGGTCTCTGTTGGGTTTTGTTGGGTTCTCGTTGGTCATCGTGTTGGAAAAGTGTAAATTGTGGGTTTTGGAGAACATCAGGTAGGTTTAGGGTGGTTTTGGTGTGGATCTATGGTTTTGGCGTATTTTCTTCCAGTTTTGGGGGTGATGCCGATATTTGTTGGGGTGTTTTTGACGTGTTTTGGGGTCTCCATTAGGTTTTGTTGTGTTCTTGTTTGTCATTATGTTAAATAGGAGTGGATTGTGGGTTTTGGAGAACATCAGGTAGGTTTAGGGTGGTTTTGGGGTGGATCTATGGTTTTGGCGGATTTTCTTCCAGTTTTGGGGGTGTTGCCGTTCTAGTTTGGGGTGTTTTTGACGTTTTTTGGGGTCTCTGTTGGGTTTTGTTGTGTTCTCGTTGGTCATCGTGTTGGAAAAGGGTAAAGTGTGGGTTTTGGAGAACATCAGGTAGGTGTAGGGTGGTTTTGGGGTGGATCTATGGTTTTGGCGGATTTTCTTCCAGTTTTGGGGGTGATGCTGTTCTTGTTTGGGGTGTTTTTGACGTTTTTTGGGGTCTCTGTTGGGTTTTGTTGTGTTCTCGTTGGTCATCGTGTTGGAAAAGGGTAAATTGTGGGTTTTGGAGAAGATCAGGTAGGTTTAGGGTAGTTTTGGGGTGGATCTATGGTTTTGGCGGATTTTCTTCCAGTTTTGGGGGTGATGCCGATATTTCTTGGGGTGTTTTTGACGTGTTTTGGAGTCTCCATTAGGTTTTGTTGTGTTCTTGTTTGTCATTATGTTAAATAGGAGTGGATTGTGGGTTTTGGAGAACATCAGGTAGGTTTAGGGTGGTTTTGGGGTGGATCTATGGTTTTGGGGGATTTTCTTTCAGTTTTGGGGGTGATGCCATTTTTGTTTGCGGTGTTTTTTAAGGTTTTTGGGGTCTCTGTTGGGTTTTGTTGGGTTCTCTTTGGTCATCGTGTTGGAAAAGTGTAAATTGTGGGTTTTGGAGAACATCAGGTAGGTTTAGGGTGGTTTTGGTGTGGATCTATGGTTTTGGCGTATTTTCTTCCAGTTTTGGGGGTGATGCCGATATTTCTTGTGGTGTTTTTGACGTGTTTTGGGGTCTCCATTAGGTTTTGTTGTGTTCTTGTTTGTCATTATGTTAAATAGGAGTGGATTGTGGGTTTTGGAGAACATCAGGTAGGTTTAGGGTGGTTTTGGTGTGGGTCTATGGTTTTGGGGCATTTTCTTCCAGTTTTTGGGGTGATGCCGATATTTTTTGGGGTGTTTTTGACGTGTTTTGGGGTCTCCATTAGGTTTTGTTTTGTTCTTGTTTGTCTTTATGTTAAATAGGAGTGGATTGTGGGTTTTGGAGAACATCAGGTAGGTTTAGGGTGGTTTTGGGGTGGATCTATGGTTTTGGGGGATTTTCTTTCAGTTTGTGGGGTGATGCCATTTTTGTTTGCGGTGTTTTTTAAGGTTTTTGGGGTCTCTGTTGGGTTTTGTTGGGTTCTCGTTGGTCATCGTGTTGGAAAAGTGTAAATTGTGGGTTTTGGAGAACATCAGGTAGGTTTAGGGTGGTTTTGGTGTGGATCTATGGTTTTGGCGTATTTTCTTCCAGTTTTGGGGGTGATGCCGATATTTGTTGGGGTGTTTTTGACGTGTTTTGGGGTCTCCATTAGGTTTTGTTGTGTTCTTGTTTGTCATTATGTTAAATAGGAGTGGATTGTGGGTTTTGGAGAACATCAGGTAGGTTTAGGGTGGTTTTGGGGTGGATCTATGGTTTTGGCGGATTTTCTTCCAGTTTTGGGGGTGTTGCCGTTCTAGTTTGGGGTGTTTTTGACGTTTTTTGGGGTCTCTGTTGGGTTTTGTTGTGTTCTCGTTGGTCATCGTGTTGGAAAATGGTAAATTGTGGGTTTTGGAGAACATCAGGTAGGTGTAGGGTGGTTTTGGGGTGGATCTATGGTTTTGGGGGATTTTCTTTCAGTTTTGGGGGTGATGCCATTTTTGTTTGCGGTGTTTTTTAAGGTTTTTGGGGTCTCTGTTGGGTTTTGTTGTGTTCTCGTTGGTCATCGTGTTGGAAAAGTGTAAATTGTGGGTTTTGGAGAACATCAAGTAGGTTTAGGGTGGTTTTGGTGTGGATCTATGGTTTTGGCGGATTTTCTTCCAGTTTTGGGGGTGATGCCGTTCTTGTTTGGGGTGTTTTTGACGTTTTTTGGGGTCTCTGTTGGGTTTTGTTAGGTTCTCGTTGGTCATCGTGTTGTAAAAGGCTAATTGTGGGTTTTGGATAACATCAGGTAGGTGTAGGGTGGTTTTGGGGTGGATCTATGGTTTTGGCGTATTTTCTTCCAGTTTTGGGGGTGATGCCGATATTTCTTGGGGTGTTTTTGACGTGTTTTGGGGTCTCCATTAGGTTTTGTTGTGTTCTTGTTTGTCATTATGTTAAATAGGAGTGGATTGTGGGTTTTGGAGAAGATCAGGTAGGTTTCGGGTGGTTTTGGGGTGGATCTATGGTTTTGGCGTATTTTCTTCCAGTTTTGGGGGTGATGCCGTTCTTGTTTGGGGTGTTTTTGACGTTTTTTGGGGTCTCTGTTGGGTTTTGTTGGGTTCTCGTTGGTCATCGTGTTGGAAAAGTGTAAATTGTGGGTTTTGGAGAACATCAGTTAGGTGTAGGGTGGTTTTGGGGTGGATCTATGGTTCTGGCAGATTTTCTTCCAGTTTTGGGGGTGATGCCGATATTTGTTGGGGTGTTTTTGACGTGTTTTGGGGTCTCCATTAGGTTTTGTTGTGTTCTTGTTTGTCATTATGTTAAATAGGAGTGGATTGTGGGTTTTGGAGAACATCAGGTAGGTTTAGGGTGGTTTTGGGGTGGATCTATGGTTTTGGCGGATTTTCTTCCAGTTTTGGGGGTGATGCCGTTCTTGTTTGGGGTGTTTTTGACGTTTTTTGGGGTCTCTGTTGGGTTTTGTTGGGTTCTCGTTGGTCATCATGTTGGAAAAGGGTAAATTGTGGGTTTTGGAGAACATCAGGTAGGTTTCGGGTGGTTTTGGGGTGGATCTATGGTTTTGGTGTATTTTCTTCCAGTTTTGGGGGTGATGCCGATATTTGTTGGGGTGTTTTTGACGTGTTTTGGGGTCTCCATTAGGTTTTGTTGTGTTCTTGTTGGTCATTATGTTAAATAGGTGTGGATTGTGGGTTTTGGAGAAGATCAGGTAGGTTTAGGGTGGTTTTGGGGTGGATCTATGGTTTTGGCGTATTTTCTTCCAGTTTTGGTGGTGATGCCGTTCTTGTTTGGGGTGTTTTTGACGTTTTTTGGGGTCTCTGTTGGGTTTTGTTGGGTTCTCGTTGGTCATCGTGTTGGAAAAGTGTAAATTGTGGGTTTTGGAGAACATCAGGTAGGTTTAGGGTGGTTTTGGGGTGGATCTATGGTTTTGGCGGATTTTCTTCCAATTTTGGGGGTGATGCCGTTCTTGTTTGGGGTGTTTTTGACGTGTTTTGGGGTCTCTGTTGGGTTTTGTTGTGTTCTCGTTGGTCATCGTGTTGGAAAAGGGTAAATTGTGGGTTTTGGAGAACATCAGGTAGGTTTAGGGTGGTTTTGGGGTGGATCTATGGTTTTGGGGGATTTTCTTCCAGTTTTGGGGGTGATGCCGTTCTTGTTTGGGGTGTTTTTGACGTGTTTTGGGGTCTCCATTAGGTTTTGTTGTGTTCTTGTTTGTCATTATGTTAAATAGGAGTGGATTGTGGGTTTTGGAGAACATCAGGTAGGTTTAGGGTGGTTTTGGGGTGGATCTATGGTTTTGGCGGATTTTCTTCCAGTTTTGGGGGTGATGCCGATATTTGTTGGGGTGTTTTTGATGTGTTTTGGGGTCTCCATTAGGTTTTGTTGTGTTCTTGTTTGTCATTATGTTAAATAGGAGTGGATTGTGGGTTTTGGAGAAGATCAGGTAGGTTTAGGGTGGTTTTGGGGTGGATCTATGGTTTTGGCGGATTTTCTTCCAGTTTGGGGGTGATGCCGTTCTTGTTTGGGGTGTTTTTGACGTTTTTTGGGGTCTCTGTTGGGTTTTGTTGGGTTCTCGTTGGTCATCATGTTGGAAAAGGGTAAATTGTGGGTTTTGGAGAACATCAGGTAGGTTTCGGGTGGTTTTGGGGTGGATCTATGGTTTTGGTGTATTTTCTTCCAGTTTTGGGGGTGATGCCGATATTTGTTGGGGTGTTTTTGACGTGTTTTGGGGTCTCCATTAGGTTTTGTTGTGTTCTTGTTGGTCATTATGTTAAATAGGTGTGGATTGTGGGTTTTGGAGAAGATCAGGTAGGTTTAGGGTGGTTTTGGGGTGGATCTATGGTTTTGGGGGATTTTCTTCCAGTTTTGGTGGTGATGCCGTTCTTGTTTGGGGTGTTTTTGACGTTTTTTGGGGTCTCTGTTGGGTTTTGTTGGGTTCTCGTTGGTCATCGTGTTGGAAAAGTGTAAATTGTGGGTTTTGGAGAACATCAGGTAGGTTTAGGGTGGTTTTGGGGTGGATCTATGGTTTTGGCGGATTTTCTTCCAATTTTGGGGGTGATGCCGTTCTTGTTTGGGGTGTTTTTGACGTGTTTTGGGGTCTCTGTTGGGTTTTGTTGTGTTCTCGTTGGTCATCGTGTTGGAAAAGGGTAAATTGTGGGTTTTGGAGAAGATCAGGTAGGTTTAGGGTGGTTTTGGGGTGGATCTATGGTTTTGGGGGATTTTCTTCCAGTTTTGGGGGTGATGCCGTTCTTGTTTGGGGTGTTTTTGACGTGTTTTGGGGTCTCCATTAGGTTTTGTTGTGTTCTTGTTTGTCATTATGTTAAATAGGAGTGGATTGTGGGTTTTGGAGAACATCAGGTAGGTTTAGGGTGGTTTTGGGGTGGATCTATGGTTTTGGCGGATTTTCTTCCAGTTTTGGGGGTGATGCCGATATTTGTTGGGGTGTTTTTGATGTGTTTTGGGGTCTCCATTAGGTTTTGTTGTGTTCTTGTTTGTCATTATGTTAAATAGGAGTGGATTGTGGGTTTTGGAGAAGATCAGGTAGGTTTAGGGTGGTTTTGGGGTGGATCTATGGTTTTGGCGGATTTTCTTCCAGTTTTGGGGGTGATGCCGTTCTTGTTTGGGGTGTTTTTGACGTTTTTTGGGGTCTCTGTTGGGTTTTGTTGGGTTCTCGTTGGTCATCGTGTTGTAAAAGTCTAATTGTGGGTTTTGGAGAACATCAGGTAGGTTTAGGGTGGTTTTGGGGTGGATCTATGGTTTTGGTGTATTTTCTTCCAGTTTTGGGGGTGATGCCGATATTTTTTGGGGTGTTTTTGACGTGTTTTGGGGTCTCCATTAGGTTTTGTTGTGTTCTTGTTGGTCATTATGTTAAATAGGAGTGGATTGTGGGTTTTGGAGAACATCAGGTAGGTTTCAGGTGGTTTTGGGGTGGATCTATGGTTTTGGCGGATTTTCTTCCAGTTTTGGGGGTGATGCCGTTCTTGTTTGGGGTGTTTTTGACGTTTTTTGGGGTCTCTGTTGGGTTTTGTTGGGTTTTCCATGGTCATCGTGTTGGAAAAGGGTAAATTGTGGGTTTTGGAGAACTTCAGGAAGGTTTAGGGTTGTTTTGGGGTGGATATATGGTATTTGGGGTTTTCTTTAATTTTTTGGCGTGATCCTGTTCTTTTTTGTGTTGTTTTTGACGTGTTTTGGGGTCTCCGTTGGGTTTTGTTGGGTTCTCGTTGGTCATCATGTTGGAAATGGGTAAATTGTGGGTTTTGGAGAACATCAGGTAGGTTTCGGGTGGTTTTGGGGTGGATCTATGGTTTTGGTGTATTTTCTTCCAGTTTTGGGGGTGATGCCGATATTTTTTGGGGTGTTTTTGACGTGTTTTGGAGTCTCCATTAGGTTTTGTTGTGTTCTTGTTTGTCATTCTGTTAAATAGGTGTGGATTGTGGGTTTTGGAGAAGATCAGGTAGGTTTAGGGTGGTTTTGGGGTGGATCTATGGTTTTGGGGGATTTTCTTCCAGTTTTGGGGGTGATGCCGTTCTTGTTTGGGGTGTTTTTGACGTTTTTTGGGGTCTCTGTTGGGTTTTGTTGGGTTCTCGTTGGTCATCATGTTGGAAAAGGGTAAATTGTGGGTTTTGGAGAACATCAGGTAGGTTTCGGGTGGTTTTGGGGTGGATCTATGGTTTTGGTGTATTTTCTTCCAGTTTTGGGGGTGATGCCGATATTTGTTGGGGTGTTTTTGACGTGTTTTGGGGTCTCCATTAGGTTTTGTTGTGTTCTTGTTGGTCATTATGTTAAATAGGTGTGGATTGTGGGTTTTGGAGAAGATCAGGTAGGTTTAGGGTGGTTTTGGGGTGGATCTATGGTTTTGGCGTATTTTCTTCCAGTTTTGGTGGTGATGCCGTTCTTGTTTGGGGTTTTTTTGACGTTTTTTGGGGTCTCTGTTGGGTTTTGTTGGGTTCTCGTTGGTCATCGTGTTGGAAAAGTGTAAATTGTGGGTTTTGGAGAACATCAGTTAGGTTTAGGGTGGTTTTGGGGTGGATCTATGGTTTTGGCGGATTTTCTTCCAGTTTTGGGGGTGATGCCGTTCTTGTTTGGGGTGTTTTTGACGTGTTTTGGGGTCTCTGTTGGGTTTTGTTGTGTTCTCGTTGGTCATCGTGTTGGAAAAGGGTAAATTGTGGGTTTTGGAGAAGATCAGGTAGGTTTAGGGTGGTTTTGGGGTGGATCTATGGTTTTGGCGTATTTTCTTCCAGTTTTGGGGGTGATGCCGTTCTTGTTTGGGGTGTTTTTGACGTGTTTTGGGGTCTCCATTAGGTTTTGTTGTGTTCTTGTTTGTCATTATGTTAAATAGGAGTGGATTGTGGGTTTTGGAGAAGATCAGGTAGGTTTAGGGTGGTTTTGGGGTGGATCTATGGTTTTGGCGGATTTTCTTCGAGTTTTGGGGGTGATGCCGATATTTGTTGGGGTGTTTTTGATGTGTTTTGGTGTCTCCATTAGGTTTTGTTGTGTTCTTGTTTGTCATTATGTTAAATAGGAGTGGATTGTGGGTTTTGGAGAACATCAGGTAGGTTTAGGGTAGTTTTGGGGTGGATCTATGGTTTTGGCGGATTTTCTTCCAGTTTTGGGGGTGATGCCGTTCTTGTTTGGGGTGTTTTTGACGTTTTTTGGGGTCTCTGTTGGGTTTTGTTGGGTTCTCGTTGGTCATCGTGTTGTAAAAGTCTAATTGTGGGTTTTGGAGAACATCAGGTAGGTTTAGGGTGGTTTTGGGGTGGATCTATGGTTTTGGTGTATTTTCTTCCAGTTTTGGGGGTGATGCCGATATTTTTTGGGGTGTTTTTGACGTGTTTTGGGGTCTCCATTAGGTTTTGTTGTGTTCTTGTTGGTCATTATGTTAAATAGGAGTGGATTGTGGGTTTTGGAGAACATCAGGTAGGTTTCAGGTGGTTTTGGGGTGGATCTATGGTTTTGGCGGATTTTCTTCGAGTTTACGGGGTGATGCCGATATTTTTTGGGGTGTTTTTTACGTGTTTTGGTGTCTCCATTAGGTGTTGTTGGGTTCTTGTTTGTCATTATTTTAAATAGGTGTGGATTGTGGGTTTTGGAGAAGATCAGGTAGGTTTAGGGTGGTTTTGGCGTGGATCTATGGTTTTGGTGTATTTTCTTCCAGTTTTGGGGGTGATGCCGTTCTTGTTTGGGGTGTTTTTGACGTGTTTTGGGGTCTCTGTTGGGTTTTGTTGTGTTCTCGTTGGTCATCGTGTTGGAAAAGTGTAAATTGTGGGTTTTGGAGAATATCAGGTAGGTTTAGGGTGGTTTTGGGGTGGATCTATGGTTTTGGGGGATTTTCTTCCAGTTTTGGGGGTGATGCCGATATTTTTTGGGGTGTTTTTGACGTGTTTTGGGGTCTCCATTAGGTTTTGTTGTGTTCTTGTTTGTCTTTATGTTAAATAGGAGTGGATTGTGGGTTTTGGAGAACATCAGGTAGGTGTAGGGTGGTTTTGGGGTGGATCTATGGTTTTGGGGGATTTTCTTCCAGTTTTGGGGGTGATGCCATTTTTGTTTGCGGTGTTTTTTAAGGTTTTTGCGTCTCTGTTGGGTTTTGTTGGGTTCTCGTTGGTCATCTTGTTGGAAAAGTGTAAATTGTGGGTTTTGGAGAACATCAGGTAGGTTTAGGGTGGTTTTGGTGTGGATCTATGGTTTTGGCGTATTTTCTTCCAGTTTTGGGGGTGATGCCGATATTTGTTGGGGTGTTTTTGACGTGTTTTGGGGTCTCCATTAGGTTTTGTTGTGTTCTTGTTTGTCATTATGTTAAATAGGTGTGGATTGTGGGTTTTGGAGAAGATCAGGTAGGTTTAGGGTGGTTTTGGGGTGGATCTATGGTTTTGGGGGATTTTCTTCCAGTTTTGGGGGTGTTGCCGTTCTAGTTTGGGGTGTTTTTGACGTTTTTTGGGGTCTCTGTTGGGTTTTGTTGTGTTCTCGTTGGTCATCGTGTTGGAAAAGGGTAAATTGTGGGTTTTGGAGAACATCAGGTAGGTTTCGGGTGGTTTTGGGGTGGATCTATGGTTTTGGGGGATTTTCTTCCAGTTTTGGGGGTGATGCTGTTCTTGTTTGGGGTGTTTTTGACGTGTTTTGGGGTCTCCATTAGGTTTTGTTGTGTTCTTGTTTGTCATTATGTTAAATAGGTGTGGATTGTGGGTTTTGGAGAAGATCAGGTAGGTTTAGGGTGGTTTTGGGGTGGATCTATGGTTTTGGCGTATTTTCTTCCAGTTTTGGGAGTGATGCCGTTCTTGTTTGGGGTGCTTTTGACGTGTTTTGGGGTCTCTGTTGGGTTTTGTTGTGTTCTCGTTGGTCATCGTGTTGGAAAAGGGTAAATTGTGGGTTTTGGAGAAGATCAGGTAGGTTTCGGGTGGTTTTGTGGTGGATCTATGGTTTTGGCGTATTTTCTTCAAGTTTTGGGGGTGATGCCGATATTTTTTGGGGTGTTTTTGACGTTTTTTGGGGTCTCCATTAGGTTTTGTTGTGTTCTTGTTTGTCATTATGTTAAATAGGAGTGGATTGTGGGTTTTGGAGAACATCAGGTAGGTTTAGGGTGGTTTTGGGGTGGGTCTATGGTTTTGGCGTATTTTCTTCCAGTTTTGGGGGTGATGCCGTTCTTGTTTGGGGTGTTTTTGACGTTTTTTGGGGTCTCTGTTGGGTTTTGTTGTGTTCTTGTTTGTCATTATGTTAAATAGGAGTGGATTGTGGGTTTTGGAGAACATCAGGTAGGTTTCGGGTGGTTTTGGGGTGGATCTATGGTTTTGGCGTATTTTCTTCCAGTTTTGGGGGTGATGCCGATATTTGTTGGGGTGTTTTTGATGTGTTTTGGTGTCTCCATTAGGTTTTGTTGTGTTCTTGTTTGTCATTATGTTAAATAGGAGTGGATTGTGGGTTTTGGAGAAGATCAGGTAGGTTTAGGGTGGTTTTGGGGTGGATCTATGGTTTTGGCGGATTTTCTTCCAGTTTTGGGGGTGATGCCGTTCTTGTTTGGGGTGTTTTTTAAGGTTTTTGTGGTCTCTGTTTGGTTTTGTTGGGTTCTCGTTGGTCATCGTGTTGGAAAAGGGTAAATTGTGGGTTTTGGAGAACATCAGGTAGGTTTAGGGTGTTTTTGTGGTGGATCTATGGTTTTGGCGTATTTTCTTCCAGTTTTGGGGGTGATGCTGTTCTTGTTTGGGGTGTTTTTGACGTGTTTTGGGGTCTCCATTAGGTTTTGTTGTGTTCTTGTTTGTCATTATGTTAAATAGGAGTGGATTGTGGGTTTTGGAGAACATCAGGTAGGTTTAGGGTGGTTTTGGGGTGGATCTATGGTTTTGGTGTATTTTCTTCCAGTTTTGGGGGTGATGCCGTTCTTGTTTGGGGTGTTTTTGACGTTTTTTGGGGTCTCTGTTGGGTTTTGTTGGGTTCTCGTTGGTGATCGTGATGGAAAAGGGTAATTTGTGGGTTTTGGAGAACATCAGGTAGGTTTAGAGTGGTTTTGGGGTGGATCTATGGTTTTGGCGTATTTTCTTCCAGTTTTGGGGGTGATGCCGATATTTTTTGGGGTGTTTTTGACGTGTTTTGGGGTCTCCATTAGGTTTTGTTGTGTTCTTGTTTGTCATTCTGTTAAATAGGAGTGGATTGTGGGTTTTGGAGAACATCAGGTAGGTTTAGGGTGGTTTTGGGGTGGATCTATGGTTTTGGCGGATTTTCTTCGAGTTTTGGGGGTGATTCCGATATTTTTTGGGGTGTTTTTGACGTGTTTTGGTGTCTCCATTAGGTGTTGTTGGTTTCTTGTTTGTCATTATTTTAAATAGGTGTGGATTGTGGGTTTTGGAGAAGATCAGGTAGGTTTAGGGTGGTTTTGGCGTGGATCTATGGTTTTGGCGGATTTTCTTCGAGTTTTGGGGGTGATGCCGTTCTTGTTTGGGGTGTTTTTGACGTGTTTTGGGGTCTCTGTTGGGTTTTGTTGTGTTCTCGTTGGTCATCGTGTTGGAAAAGTGTAAATTGTGGGTTTTGGAGAATATCAGGTAGGTTTAGGGTGGTTTTGGGGTGGATCTACGGTTTTGGGGGACTTTCTTCCAGTTTTGGGGGTGATGCCGATATTTTTTGGGGTGTTTTTGACGTGTTTTGGGGTCTCCATTAGGTTTTGTTGTGTTCTTGTTTGTCTTTATGTTAAATAGGAGTGGATTGTGGGTTTTGGAGAACATCAGGTAGGTTTAGGGTGGTTTTGGGGTGGATCTATGGTTTTGGGGGATTTTCTTCCAGTTTTGGGGGTGATGCCATTTTTGTTTGCCGTGTTTTTTAAGGTTTTTGGGGTCTCTGTTGGGTTTTGTTGGGTTCTCGTTGGTCATCGTGTTGGAAAAGTGTAAATTGTGGGTTTTGGAGAACATCAGGTAGGTTTAGGGTGTTTTTGGGGTGGATCTATGGTTTTGGCGTATTTTCTTCCAGTTTTGGGGGTGATGCCGATATTTGTTGGGGTGTTTTTGACGTGTTTTGGGGTCTCCATTAGGTTTTGTTGTGTTCTTGTTTGTCATTATGTTAAATAGGTGTGGATTGTGGGTTTTGGAGAAGATCAGGTAGGTTTAGGGTGGTTTTGGGGTGGATCTATGGTTTTGGGGGATTTTCTTCCAGTTTTGGGGGTGTTGCCGTTCTAGTTTGGGGTGTTTTTGACGTTTTTTGGGGTCTCTGTTGGGTTTTGTTGTGTTCTCGTTGGTCATCGTGTTGGAAAAGGGTAAATTGTGGGTTTTGGAGAACATCAGGTAGGTTTCGGGTGGTTTTGGGGTGGATCTATGGTTTTGGCGGATTTTCTTCCAGTTTTGGGGGTGATGCTGTTCTTGTTTGGGGTGTTTTTGACGTGTTTTGGGGTCTCCATTAGGTTTTGTTGTGTTCTTGTTTCTCATTATGTTAAATAGGAGTGGATTGTGGGTTTTGGAGAAGATCAGGTAGGTTTAGGGTAGTTTTGGGGTGGATCTATGGTTTTGGGGGATTTTCTTCCAGTTTTGGGGGTGATGCCCTTCTTGTTTGGGGTGTTTTTGACTTGACGTGTTTTGGGTTCTCCTTTGGGTTTCGTTGGGTTTTCCGTGGTCATCATGTTGGAAAAGTGTAAATTGCGGGTTTTGGAAAACATCAGGTAGGTTTACTGTCTTTTTGGGGTGGATCTATGGTTTTTGGCGGATTTTCTTCGAGTTTTGGGGTGATGCCGTTCTTGTTTGGGGTGTTTTTGACGTTTTTTGGGGTCTCTGTTGGGTTTTGTTGGGTTCTCGTTGGTCATCGTGTTGGAAAAGGGTAAATTGTGGGTTTTGGAGAAGATCAGGTAGGTTTAGGGTAGTTTTGGGGTGGATCTATGGTTTTGGCGGATTTTCTTCCAGTTTTGGGGGTGATGCCGATATTTTTTGGGGTGTTTTTGACGTGTATTGGGGTCTCCATTAGGTTTTGTTGTGTTCTTGTTTGTCATTATGTTAAATAGGAGTGGATTGTGGGTTTTGGAGAACATCAGGTAGGTGTAGGGTGGTTTTGGTGTGGGTCTATGGTTTTGGCGTATTTTCTTCCAGTTTTGGTGGTGATGCCGTTCTTGTTTGGGGTGTTTTTGACGTTTTTTGGGGTCTCCATTAGGTTTTGTTGTGTTCTTGTTTGTCATTATGTTAAATAGGAGTGGATTGTGGGTTTTGGAGAACATCAGGTAGGTTTAGGGTGGTTTTGGGGTGGATCTATGGTTTTGGCGTATTTTCTTCCAGTTTTGGGGGGTGATGCCGATATTTGTTGGGGTGTTTTTGATGTGTTTTGGTGTCTCCATTAGGTTTTGTTGTGTTCTTGTTTGTCATTATGTTAAATAGGAGTGGATTGTGGGTTTTGGAGAAGATCAGGTAGGTTTAGGGTGGTTTTGGGGTGGATCTATGGTTTTGGCGGATTTTCTTCCAGTTTTGGGGGTGATGCCGTTCTTGTTTGGGGTGTTTTTGACGTTTTTTGGGGTCTCTGTTTGGTTTTGTTGTGTTCTCGTTGGTGATCGTGTTGGAAAAGGGTAAATTGTGGGTTTTGGAGAACATCAGGTAGGTTTAGGGTGGTTTTGGGGTGGATCTATGGTTTTGGCGTATTTTCTTCCAGTTTTGGGGGTGATGCCGTTCTTGTTTGGGGTGTTTTTGACGTTTTTTGGGGTCTCTGTTGGGTTTTGTTAGGTTCTTGTTGGTCATTATGTTAAATAGGTGTGGATTGTGGGTTTTGGAGAACATCAGGTAGGTTTAGGGTGGTTTTGGGGTGGATCTATGGTTTTGGCGGATTTTCTTCCATTTCTGGTGGTGATGCCGTTCTTGTTTGGGGTGTTTTTTAAGGTTTTTGTGGTCTCTGTTGGGTTTTGTTGGGTTCTCGTTGGTCATCGTGTTGGAAAAGGGTAAATTGTGGGTTTTGGAGAACATCAGGTAGGTTTAGGGTGTTTTTGGGGTGGATCTATGGTTTTGGCGGATTTTCTTCCAGTTTTGGGGGTGATGCTGTTCTTGTTTGGGGTGTTTTGACCTGTTTTGGGGTCTCCATTAGGTTTTGTTGTGTTCTTGTTTGTCATTATGTTAAATAGGAGTGGATTGTGGGTTTTGGAGAACATCAGGTAGGTTTAGGGTGGTTTTGGGGTGGATCTATGGTTTTGGCGGATTTTCTTCCAGTTTTGGGGGTGATGCCGTTCTTGTTTGGGGTGTTTTTGACGTTTTTTGGGGTCTCCATTAGGTTTTGTTGTGTTCTTGTTTGTCATTATGTTAAATAGGAGTGGATTGTGGGTTTTGGAGAAGATCAGGTAGGTTTAGGGTGGTTTTGGGGTGGATCTATGGTTTTGGCGTATTTTCTTCCAGTTTTGGGGGTGATGCCGATATTTGTTGGGGTGTTTTTGATGTGTTTTGGTGTCTCCATTAGGTTTTGTTGTGTTCTTGTTTGTCATTATGTTAAATAGGAGTGGATTGTGGGTTTTGGAGAAGATCAGGTAGGTTTCGGGTGGTTTTGTGGTGGATCTATGGTTTTGGCGGATTTTCTTCCAGTTTTGGGGGTGATGCCGTTCTTGTTTGGGTGTTTTTGACGTTTTTTGGGTCTCTGTTGGGTTTTGTTGGGTTCTCGTTGGTCATCGTGTTGTAAAAGGCTAATTGTGGGTTTTGGAGAACATCAGGTAGGTGTAGGGTGGTTTTGGTGTGGGTCTATGTTTTTGGCGTATTTTCTTCCAGTTTTGGGGGTGATGCCATTTTTGTTTGCGGTGTTTTTTAAGGTTTTTGGGGTCTCTGTTGGGTTTTGTTGGGTTCTCGTTGGTCATCGTGTTGGAAAAGTGTAAATTGTGGGTTTTGGAGAACATCAGGTAGGTTTAGGGTGGTTTTGGTGTGGATCTATGGTTTTGGCATATTTTCTTCCAGTTTTGGGGGTGATGCCGATATTTGTTGGGGTGTTTTTGACGTGTTTTGGAGTCTCCATTAGGTTTTGTTGTGTTCTTGTTTGTCATTATGTTAAATAGGAGTGGATTGTGGGTTTTGGAGAACATCAGGTAGGTTTAGGGTGGTTTTGGGGTGGATCTATGGTTTTGGCGGATTTTCTACCAGTTTTGGGGGTGTTGCCGTTTTAGTTTGGGGTGTTTTTGACGTTTTTTGGGGTCTCTGTTGGGTTTTGTTGTGTTCTCGTTGGTCATCGTGTTGGAAAAGGGTAAAGTGTGGGTTTTGGAGAACATCAGGTAGGTTTCGGGTTGTTTTGGGGTGGATCTATGGTTTTGGCGGATTTTCTTCCAGTTTTGGGGGTGATGCCGATATTTGTTGGGGTGTTTTTGACGTGTTTTGGGGTCTCCATTAGGTTTTGTTGTGTTCTTGTTTGTCATTATGTTAAATAGGAGTGGATTGTGGGTTTTGGAGAAGATCAGGTAGGTTTAGGGTAGTTTTGGGGTGGATCTATGGTTTTGGCGGATTTTCTTCCAGTTTTGGGGGTGATGCCGATATTTGTTGGGGTGTTTTTGATGTGTTTTGGTGTCTCCATTAGGTTTTGTTGTGTTCTTGTTTGTCATTATGTTAAATAGGAGTGGATTGTGGGTTTTGGAGAAGATCAGGTAGGTTTAGGGTGGTTTTGGGGTGGATCTATGGTTTTGGCGGATTTTCTTCCAGTTTTGGGGGTGATGCCATTCTTGTTTGGGGTGTTTTTTGACGTTTTTTGGGGTCTCTGTTGGGTTTTGTTGGGTTCTCGTTGGTCATCGTGTTGTAAAAGGCTAATTGTGGGTTTTGGAGAACATCAGGTAGGTGTAGGGTGGTTTTGGTGTGGGTCTATGTTTTTGGCGTATTTTCTTCCAGTTTTGGGGGTGATGCCATTTTTGTTTGCGGTGTTTTTTAAGGTTTTTGGGGTCTCTGTTGGGTTTTGTTGGGTTCTCGTTGGTCATCGTGTTGGAAAAGTGTAAATTGTGGGTTTTGGAGAACATCAGGTAGGTTTAGGGTGGTTTTGGTGTGGATCTATGGTTTTGGCGTATTTTCTTCCAGTTTTGGTGGTGATGCCGATATTTGTTGGGGTGTTTTTGACGTGTTTTGGGGTCTCCATTAGGTTTTGTTGTGTTCTTGTTTGTCATTATGTTAAATAGGAGTGGATTGTGGGTTTTGGAGAACATCAGGTAGGTTTAGGGTGGTTTTGGGGTGGATCTATGGTTTTGGCGGATTTCTTCCAGTTTTGGGGGTGTTGCCGTTTTAGTTTGGGGTGTTTTTGACGTTTTTTGGGGTCTCTGTTGGGTTTTGTTGTGTTCTCGTTGGTCATCGTGTTGGAAAAGGGTAAAGTGTGGGTTTTGGAGAACATCAGGTAGGTTTCGGGTTGTTTTGGGGTGGATCTATGGTTTTGGCGGATTTTCTTCCAGTTTTGGGGGTGATGCCGATATTTGTTGGGGTGTTTTTGATGTGTTTTGGTGTCTCCATTAGGTTTTGTTGTGTTCTTGTTTGTCATTATGTTAAATAGGAGTGGATTGTGGGTTTTGGAGAAGATCAGGTAGGTTTAGGGTGGTTTTGGGGTGGATCTATGGTTTTGGCGGATTTTCTTCCAGTTTTGGGGGTGATGCCATTCTTGTTTGGGGTGTTTTTGACGTTTTTTGGGGTCTCTGTTGGGTTTTGTTGGGTTCTCGTTGGTCATCGTGTTGTAAAAGGCTAATTGTGGGTTTTGGAGAACATCAGGTAGGTGTAGGGTGGTTTTGGTGTGGGTCTATGTTTTTGGCGTATTTTCTTCCAGTTTTGGGGGTGATGCCATTTTTGTTTGCGGTGTTTTTTAAGGTTTTTGGGGTCTCTGTTGGGTTTTGTTGGGTTCTCGTTGGTCATCGTGTTGGAAAAGTGTAAATTGTGGGTTTTGGAGAACATCAGGTAGGTTTAGGGTGGTTTTGGTGTGGATCTATGGTTTTGGCGTATTTTCTTCCAGTTTTGGTGGTGATGCCGATATTTGTTGGGGTGTTTTTGACGTGTTTTGGGGTCTCCATTAGGTTTTGTTGTGTTCTTGTTTGTCATTATGTTAAATAGGAGTGGATTGTGGGTTTTGGAGAACATCAGGTAGGTTTAGGGTGGTTTTGGGGTGGATCTATGGTTTTGGCGGATTTTCTTCCAGTTTTGGGGGTGTTGCCGTTTTAGTTTGGGGTGTTTTTGACGTTTTTTGGGGTCTCTGTTGGGTTTTGTTGTGTTCTCGTTGGTCATCGTGTTGGAAAAGGGTAAAGTGTGGGTTTTGGAGAACATCAGGTAGGTTTCGGGTTGTTTTGGGGTGGATCTATGGTTTTGGCGGATTTTCTTCCAGTTTTGGGGGTGATGCCGATATTTGTTGGGGTGTTTTTGACGTGTTTTGGGGTCTCCATTAGGTTTTGTTGTGTTCTTGTTTGTCATTATGTTAAATAGGAGTGGATTGTGGGTTTTGGAGAAGATCAGGTAGGTTTAGGGTAGTTTTGGGGTGGATCTATGGTTTTGGCGGATTTTCTTCCAGTTTTGGGGGTGATGCCGATATTTCTTGGGGTGTTTTTGACGTGTTTTGGAGTCTCCATTAGGTTTTGTTGTGTTCTTGTTTGTCATTATGTTAAATAGGAGTGGATTGTGGGTTTTGGAGAAGATCAGGTAGGTTTAGGGTGGTTTTGGGGTGGATCTATGGTTTTGGCGTATTTTCTTCCAGTTTTGGGGGTGATGCCGTTCTTGTTTGGGGTGTTTTTGACGTTTTTTGGGGTCTCTGTTGGGTTTTGTTGTGTTCTCGTTGGTCATCGTGTTGGAAAAGTGTAAATTGTGGGTTTTGGAGAACATCAGGTAGGTTTCGGGTGGTTTTGGGGTGGATCTATGGTTCTGGCAGATTTTCTTCCAGTTTTGGGGGTGATGCCGATATTTGTTGGGGTGTTTTTGACGTGTTTTGGGGTCTCCATTAGGTTTTGTTGTGTTCTTGTTTGTCATTATGTTAAATAGGAGTGGATTGTGGGTTTTGGAGAACATCAGGTAGGTTTAGGGTGGTTTTGGGGTGGATCTATGGTTTTGGCGGATTTTCTTCCAGTTTTGGGGGTGATGCCGATATTTGTTGGGGTGTTTTTGATGTGTTTTGGTGTCTCCATTAGGTTTTGTTGTGTTCTTGTTTGTCATTATGTTAAATAGGAGTGGATTGTGGGTTTTGGAGAAGATCAGGTAGGTTTAGGGTGGTTTTGGGGTGGATCTATGGTTTTGGCGGATTTTCTTCCAGTTTTGGGGGTGATGCCGTTCTTGTTTGGGGTGTTTTTGACGTTTTTTGGGGTCTCTGTTGGGTTTTGTTGGGTTCTCGTTGGTCATCGTGTTGTAAAAGGCTAATTGTGGGTTTTGGATAACATCAGGTAGGTGTAGGGTGGTTTTGGGGTGGATCTATGGTTTTGGTGTATTTTCTTCCAGTTTTGGGGGTGATGCCGATATTTCTTGGGGTGTTTTTGACGTGTTTTGGAGTCTCCATTAGGTTTTGTTGTGTTCTTGTTTGTCATTATGTTAAATAGGAGTGGATTGTGGGTTTTGGAGAACATCAGGTAGGTTTAGGGTGGTTTTGGGGTGGATCTATGGTTTTGGGGGATTTTCTTCCAGTTTTGGGGGTGATGCCGATATTTTTTGGGGTGTTTTTGACGTTTTTTGGGGTCTCTGTTGGGTTTTGTTGGGTTCTCGTTGGTCATCGTGATGGAAAAGGGTAATTTGTGGGTTTTGGAGAACATCAGTTAGGTGTAGGGTGTTTTTGTGGTGGATCTATGGTTTTGGCATATTTTCTTCCAGTTTTGGGGGTGATGCTGTTCTTGTTTGGGGTGTTTTTGACGTGTTTTGGGGTCTCCATTAGGTTTTGTTGTGTTCTTGTTTGTCATTATGTTAAATAGGAGTGGATTGTGGGTTTTGGAGAACATCAGGTAGGTTTAGGGTGGTTTTGGTGTGGGTCTATGGTTTTGGGGGATTTTCTTCCAGTTTTGGGGGTGATGCCGATATTTTTTGGGGTGTTTTTGACGTGTTTTGGTGTCTCCATTAGGTTTTGTTGTGTTCTTGTTTGTCTTTATGTTAAATAGGAGTGGATTGTGGGTTTTGGAGAACATCAGGTAGGTGTAGGGTGGTTTTGGGGTGGATCTATGGTTTTGGGGGATTTTCTTCCAGTTTTGGGGGTGATGCCATTTTTGTTTGCGGTGTTTTTAAGGTTTTTGGGGTCTCTGTTGGGTTTTGTTGGGTTCTCGTTGGTCATCGTGTTGGAAAAGTGTAAATTGTGGGTTTTGGAGAACATCAGGTAGGTTTAGGGTGGTTTTGGGGTGGATCTATGGTTTTGGCGTATTTTCTTCCAGTTTTGGGGGTGATGCCGATATTTGTTGGGGTGTTTTTGACGTGTTTTGGGGTCTCCATTAGGTTTTGTTGTGTTCTTGTTTGTCATTATGTTAAATAGGAGTGGATTGTGGGTTTTGGAGAAGATCAGGTAGGTTTAGGGTAGTTTTGGGGTGGATCTATGGTTTTGGCGGATTTTCTTCGAGTTTTGGGGGTGTTGCCGTTCTAGTTTGGGGTGTTTTTGACGTTTTTTGGGGTCTCTGTTGGGTTTTGTTGTGTTCTCGTTGGTCATCGTGTTGGAAAAGTGTAAAGTGTGGGTTTTGGAGAACATCAGGTAGGTTTCGGGTTGTTTTGGGGTGGATCTATGGTTTTGGCGGATTTTCTTCCAGTTTTGGGGGTGATGCCGTTCTTGTTTGGGGTGTTTTTGACGTGTTTTGGGGTCTCCATTAGGTTTTGTTGTGTTCTTGTTTGTCATTATGTTAAATAGGAGTGGATTGTGGGTTTTGGAGAAGATCAGGTAGGTTTAGGGTGGTTTTGGGGTGGATCTATGGTTTTGGCGGATTTTCTTCGAGTTTTGGGGGTGATGCCGATATTTTTTGGGGTGTTTTTGATGTGTTTTGGTGTCTCCATTAGGTTTTGTTGTGTTCTTGTTTGTCATTATGTTAAATAGGAGTGGATTGTGGGTTTTGGAGAACATCAGGTAGGTTTAGGGTAGTTTTGGGGTGGATCTATGGTTTTGGCGGATTTTCTTCCAGTTTTGGGGGTGATGCCGTTCTTGTTTGGGGTGTTTTTGACGTTTTTTGGGGTCTCTGTTGGGTTTTGTTGGGTTCTCGTTGGTCATCGTGTTGTAAAAGTCTAATTGTGGGTTTTGGAGAACATCAGGTAGGTTTAGGGTGGTTTTGGGGTGGATCTATGGTTTTGGTGTATTTTCTTCCAGTTTTGGGGGTGATGCCGATATTTTTTGGGGTGTTTTTGACGTGTTTTGGGGTCTCCATTAGGTTTTGTTGTGTTCTTGTTGGTCATTATGTTAAATAGGAGTGGATTGTGGGTTTTGGAGAACATCAGGTAGGTTTCAGGTGGTTTTGGGGTGGATCTATGGTTTTGGCGGATTTTCTTCGAGTTTACGGGGTGATGCCGATATTTTTTGGGGTGTTTTTTACGTGTTTTGGTGTCTCCATTAGGTGTTGTTGGGTTCTTGTTTGTCATTATTTTAAATAGGTGTGGATTGTGGGTTTTGGAGAAGATCAGGTAGGTTTAGGGTGGTTTTGGCGTGGATCTATGGTTTTGGTGTATTTTCTTCCAGTTTTGGGGGTGATGCCGTTCTTGTTTGGGGTGTTTTTGACGTGTTTTGGGGTCTCTGTTGGGTTTTGTTGTGTTCTCGTTGGTCATCGTGTTGGAAAAGTGTAAATTGTGGGTTTTGGAGAATATCAGGTAGGTTTAGGGTGGTTTTGGGGTGGATCTATGGTTTTGGGGGATTTTCTTCCAGTTTTGGGGGTGATGCCGATATTTTTTGGGGTGTTTTTGACGTGTTTTGGGGTCTCCATTAGGTTTTGTTGTGTTCTTGTTTGTCTTTATGTTAAATAGGAGTGGATTGTGGGTTTTGGAGAACATCAGGTAGGTGTAGGGTGGTTTTGGGGTGGATCTATGGTTTTGGGGGATTTTCTTCCAGTTTTGGGGGTGATGCCATTTTTGTTTGCGGTGTTTTTTAAGGTTTTTGCGTCTCTGTTGGGTTTTGTTGGGTTCTCGTTGGTCATCTTGTTGGAAAAGTGTAAATTGTGGGTTTTGGAGAACATCAGGTAGGTTTAGGGTGGTTTTGGTGTGGATCTATGGTTTTGGCGTATTTTCTTCCAGTTTTGGGGGTGATGCCGATATTTGTTGGGGTGTTTTTGACGTGTTTTGGGGTCTCCATTAGGTTTTGTTGTGTTCTTGTTTGTCATTATGTTAAATAGGTGTGGATTGTGGGTTTTGGAGAAGATCAGGTAGGTTTAGGGTGGTTTTGGGGTGGATCTATGGTTTTGGGGGATTTTCTTCCAGTTTTGGGGGTGTTGCCGTTCTAGTTTGGGGTGTTTTTGACGTTTTTTGGGGTCTCTGTTGGGTTTTGTTGTGTTCTCGTTGGTCATCGTGTTGGAAAAGGGTAAATTGTGGGTTTTGGAGAACATCAGGTAGGTTTCGGGTGGTTTTGGGGTGGATCTATGGTTTTGGCGTATTTTCTTCAAGTTTTGGGGGTGATGCCGATATTTTTTGGGGTGTTTTTGACGTTTTTTGGGGTCTCCATTAGGTTTTGTTGTGTTCTTGTTTGTCATTATGTTAAATAGGAGTGGATTGTGGGTTTTGGAGAACATCAGGTAGGTTTAGGGTGGTTTTGGGGTGGGTCTATGGTTTTGGCGTATTTTCTTCCAGTTTTGGGGGTGATGCCGTTCTTGTTTGGGGTGTTTTTGACGTTTTTTGGGGTCTCTGTTGGGTTTTGTTGTGTTCTTGTTTGTCATTATGTTAAATAGGAGTGGATTGTGGGTTTTGGAGAACATCAGGTAGGTTTCGGGTGGTTTTGGGGTGGATCTATGGTTTTGGCGTATTTTCTTCCAGTTTTGGGGGTGATGCCGATATTTGTTGGGGTGTTTTTGATGTGTTTTGGTGTCTCCATTAGGTTTTGTTGTGTTCTTGTTTGTCATTATGTTAAATAGGAGTGGATTGTGGGTTTTGGAGAAGATCAGGTAGGTTTAGGGTGGTTTTGGGGTGGATCTATGGTTTTGGCGGATTTTCTTCCAGTTTTGGGGGTGATGCCGTTCTTGTTTGGGGTGTTTTTTAAGGTTTTTGTGGTCTCTGTTTGGTTTTGTTGGGTTCTCGTTGGTCATCGTGTTGGAAAAGGGTAAATTGTGGGTTTTGGAGAACATCAGGTAGGTTTAGGGTGTTTTTGTGGTGGATCTATGGTTTTGGCGTATTTTCTTCCAGTTTTGGGGGTGATGCTGTTCTTGTTTGGGGTGTTTTTGACGTGTTTTGGGGTCTCCATTAGGTTTTGTTGTGTTCTTGTTTGTCATTATGTTAAATAGGAGTGGATTGTGGGTTTTGGAGAACATCAGGTAGGTTTAGGGTGGTTTTGGGGTGGATCTATGGTTTTGGTGTATTTTCTTCCAGTTTTGGGGGTGATGCCGTTCTTGTTTGGGGTGTTTTTGACGTTTTTTGGGGTCTCTGTTGGGTTTTGTTGGGTTCTCGTTGGTGATCGTGATGGAAAAGGGTAATTTGTGGGTTTTGGAGAACATCAGGTAGGTTTAGAGTGGTTTTGGGGTGGATCTATGGTTTTGGCGTATTTTCTTCCAGTTTTGGGGGTGATGCCGATATTTTTTGGGGTGTTTTTGACGTGTTTTGGGGTCTCCATTAGGTTTTGTTGTGTTCTTGTTTGTCATTCTGTTAAATAGGAGTGGATTGTGGGTTTTGGAGAACATCAGGTAGGTTTAGGGTGGTTTTGGGGTGGATCTATGGTTTTGGCGGATTTTCTTCGAGTTTTGGGGGTGATTCCGATATTTTTTGGGGTGTTTTTGACGTGTTTTGGTGTCTCCATTAGGTGTTGTTGGTTTCTTGTTTGTCATTATTTTAAATAGGTGTGGATTGTGGGTTTTGGAGAAGATCAGGTAGGTTTAGGGTGGTTTTGGCGTGGATCTATGGTTTTGGCGGATTTTCTTCGAGTTTTGGGGGTGATGCCGTTCTTGTTTGGGGTGTTTTTGACGTGTTTTGGGGTCTCTGTTGGGTTTTGTTGTGTTCTCGTTGGTCATCGTGTTGGAAAAGTGTAAATTGTGGGTTTTGGAGAATATCAGGTAGGTTTAGGGTGGTTTTGGGGTGGATCTACGGTTTTGGGGGACTTTCTTCCAGTTTTGGGGGTGATGCCGATATTTTTTGGGGTGTTTTTGACGTGTTTTGGGGTCTCCATTAGGTTTTGTTGTGTTCTTGTTTGTCTTTATGTTAAATAGGAGTGGATTGTGGGTTTTGGAGAACATCAGGTAGGTTTAGGGTGGTTTTGGGGTGGATCTATGGTTTTGGGGGATTTTCTTCCAGTTTTGGTGGTGATGCCATTTTTGTTTGCCGTGTTTTTTAAGGTTTTTGGGGTCTCTGTTGGGTTTTGTTGGGTTCTCGTTGGTCATCGTGTTGGAAAAGTGTAAATTGTGGGTTTTGGAGAACATCAGGTAGGTTTAGGGTGTTTTTGGGGTGGATCTATGGTTTTGGCGTATTTTCTTCCAGTTTTGGGGGTGATGCCGATATTTGTTGGGGTGTTTTTGACGTGTTTTGGGGTCTCCATTAGGTTTTGTTGTGTTCTTGTTTGTCATTATGTTAAATAGGTGTGGATTGTGGGTTTTGGAGAACATCAGGTAGGTTTAGGGTGGTTTTGGGGTGGATCTATGGTTTTGGGGGATTTTCTTCCAGTTTTGGAGGTGTTGCCGTTCTAGTTTGGGGTGTTTTTGACGTTTTTTGGGGTCTCTGTTGGGTTTTGTTGTGTTCTCGTTGGTCATCGTGTTGGAAAAGGGTAAATTGTGGGTTTTGGAGAACATCAGGTAGGTTTCGGGTGGTTTTGGGGTGGATCTATGGTTTTGGCGGATTTTCTTCCAGTTTTGGGGGTGATGCTGTTCTTGTTTGGGGTGTTTTTGACGTGTTTTGGGGTCTCCATTAGGTTTTGTTGTGTTCTTGTTTCTCATTATGTTAAATAGGAGTGGATTGTGGGTTTTGGAGAAGATCAGGTAGGTTTAGGGTGGTTTTGGGGTGGATCTATGGTTTTGGGGGATTTTCTTCCAGTTTTGGGGGTGATGCCCTTCTTGTTTGGGGTGTTTTTGACGTTTTTTGGCGTCTCTGTTGGGTTTTGTTAGGTTCTTGTTGGTCATTATGTTAAATAGGTGTGGATTGTGGGTTTTGGAGAACATCAGGTAGGTTTCGGGTGGTTTTGGGGTGGATCTATGGTTTTGGCGGATTTTCTTCGAGTTTTGGAGGTGATGCCGTTCTTGTTTGGGGTGTTTTTGACGTTTTTTGGGGTCTCTGTTGGGTTTTGTTGGGTTCTCGTTGGTCATCGTGTTGGAAAAGGGTAAATTGTGGGTTTTGGAGAAGATCAGGTAGGTTTAGGGTAGTTTTGGGGTGGATCTATGGTTTTGGCGGATTTTCTTCCAGTTTTGGGGGTGATGCCGATATTTTTTGGGGTGTTTTTGACGTGTATTGGGGTCTCCATTAGGTTTTGTTGTGTTCTTGTTTGTCATTATGTTAAATAGGAGTGGATTGTGGGTTTTGGAGAACATCAGGTAGGTGTAGGGTGGTTTTGGTGTGGGTCTATGGTTTTGGCGTATTTTCTTCCAGTTTTGGTGGTGATGCCGTTCTTGTTTGGGGTGTTTTTGACGTTTTTTGGGGTCTCCATTAGGTTTTGTTGTGTTCTTGTTTGTCATTATGTTAAATAGGAGTGGATTGTGGGTTTTGGAGAACATCAGGTAGGTTTAGGGTGGTTTTGGGGTGGATCTATGGTTTTGGCGTATTTTCTTCCAGTTTTGGGGGTGATGCCGATATTTGTTGGGGTGTTTTTGATGTGTTTTGGTGTCTCCATTAGGTTTTGTTGTGTTCTTGT
Source organism: Aythya ferina (assembly GCF_964211825.1). NCBI lineage: Eukaryota > Metazoa > Chordata > Aves > Anseriformes > Anatidae > Aythya > Aythya ferina. Next base: position 13,349 of record NW_028181221.1, on the reverse strand, counting down.
TTGTCATTATGTTAAATAGGAGTGGATTGTGGGTTTTGGAGAAGATCAGGTAGGTTTAGGGTGGTTTTGGGGTGGATCTATGGTTTTGGCGGATTTTCTTCCAGTTTTGGGGGTGATGCCGTTCTTGTTTGGGGTGTTTTTGACGTTTTTTGGGGTCTCTGTTTGGTTTTGTTGTGTTCTCGTTGGTCATCGTGTTGGAAAAGGGTAAATTGTGGGTTTTGGAGAACATCAGGTAGGTTTAGGGTGGTTTTGGGGTGGATCTATGGTTTTGGCGTATTTTCTTCCAGTTTTGGGGGTGATGCCGTTCTTGTTTGGGGTGTTTTTGACGTTTTTTGGGGTCTCTGTTGGGTTTTGTTAGGTTCTTGTTGGTCATTATGTTAAATAGGTGTGGATTGTGGGTTTTGGAGAACATCAGGTAGGTTTAGGGTGGTTTTGGGGTGGATCTATGGTTTTGGCGGATTTTCTTCCATTTCTGGTGGTGATGCCGTTCTTGTTTGGGGTGTTTTTTAAGGTTTTTGTGGTCTCTGTTGGGTTTTGTTGGGTTCTCGTTGGTCATCGTGTTGGAAAAGGGTAAATTGTGGGTTTTGGAGAACATCAGGTAGGTTTAGGGTGTTTTTGGGGTGGATCTATGGTTTTGGCGGATTTTCTTCCAGTTTTGGGGGTGATGCTGTTCTTGTTTGGGGTGTTTTGACCTGTTTTGGGGTCTCCATTAGGTTTTGTTGTGTTCTTGTTTGTCATTATGTTAAATAGGAGTGGATTGTGGGTTTTGGAGAACATCAGGTAGGTTTAGGGTGGTTTTGGGGTGGATCTATGGTTTTGGCGGATTTTCTTCCAGTTTTGGGGGTGATGCCGTTCTTGTTTGGGGTGTTTTTGACGTTTTTTGGGGTCTCCATTAGGTTTTGTTGTGTTCTTGTTTGTCATTATGTTAAATAGGAGTGGATTGTGGGTTTTGGAGAAGATCAGGTAGGTTTAGGGTGGTTTTGGGGTGGATCTATGGTTTTGGCGTATTTTCTTCCAGTTTTGGGGGTGATGCCGATATTTGTTGGGGTGTTTTTGATGTGTTTTGGTGTCTCCATTAGGTTTTGTTGTGTTCTTGTTTGTCATTATGTTAAATAGGAGTGGATTGTGGGTTTTGGAGAAGATCAGGTAGGTTTAGGGTGGTTTTGGGGTGGATCTATGGTTTTGGCGGATTTTCTTCCAGTTTTGGGGGTGATGCCGTTCTTGTTTGGGGTGTTTTTGACGTTTTTTGGGGTCTCTGTTGGGTTTTGTTGGGTTCTCGTTGGTCATCGTGTTGTAAAAGGCTAATTGTGGGTTTTGGAGAACATCAGGTAGGTGTAGGGTGGTTTTGGTGTGGGTCTATGTTTTTGGCGTATTTTCTTCCAGTTTTGGGGGTGATGCCATTTTTGTTTGCGGTGTTTTTTAAGGTTTTTGGGGTCTCTGTTGGGTTTTGTTGGGTTCTCGTTGGTCATCGTGTTGGAAAAGTGTAAATTGTGGGTTTTGGAGAACATCAGGTAGGTTTAGGGTGGTTTTGGTGTGGATCTATGGTTTTGGCATATTTTCTTCCAGTTTTGGGGGTGATGCCGATATTTGTTGGGGTGTTTTTGACGTGTTTTGGAGTCTCCATTAGGTTTTGTTGTGTTCTTGTTTGTCATTATGTTAAATAGGAGTGGATTGTGGGTTTTGGAGAACATCAGGTAGGTTTAGGGTGGTTTTGGGGTGGATCTATGGTTTTGGCGGATTTTCTACCAGTTTTGGGGGTGTTGCCGTTTTAGTTTGGGGTGTTTTTGACGTTTTTTGGGGTCTCTGTTGGGTTTTGTTGTGTTCTCGTTGGTCATCGTGTTGGAAAAGGGTAAAGTGTGGGTTTTGGAGAACATCAGGTAGGTTTCGGGTTGTTTTGGGGTGGATCTATGGTTTTGGCGGATTTTCTTCCAGTTTTGGGGGTGATGCCGATATTTGTTGGGGTGTTTTTGACGTGTTTTGGGGTCTCCATTAGGTTTTGTTGTGTTCTTGTTTGTCATTATGTTAAATAGGAGTGGATTGTGGGTTTTGGAGAAGATCAGGTAGGTTTAGGGTAGTTTTGGGGTGGATCTATGGTTTTGGCGGATTTTCTTCCAGTTTTGGGGGTGATGCCGATATTTGTTGGGGTGTTTTTGATGTGTTTTGGTGTCTCCATTAGGTTTTGTTGTGTTCTTGTTTGTCATTATGTTAAATAGGAGTGGATTGTGGGTTTTGGAGAAGATCAGGTAGGTTTAGGGTGGTTTTGGGGTGGATCTATGGTTTTGGCGGATTTTCTTCCAGTTTTGGGGGTGATGCCGTTCTTGTTTGGGGTGTTTTTGACGTTTTTTGGGGTCTCTGTTGGGTTTTGTTGGGTTCTCGTTGGTCATCGTGTTGTAAAAGGCTAATTGTGGGTTTTGGAGAACATCAGGTAGGTGTAGGGTGGTTTTGGTGTGGGTCTATGTTTTTGGCGTATTTTCTTCCAGTTTTGGGGGTGATGCCATTTTTGTTTGCGGTGTTTTTTAAGGTTTTTGGGGTCTCTGTTGGGTTTTGTTGGGTTCTCGTTGGTCATCGTGTTGGAAAAGTGTAAATTGTGGGTTTTGGAGAACATCAGGTAGGTTTAGGGTGGTTTTGGTGTGGATCTATGGTTTTGGCGTATTTTCTTCCAGTTTTGGTGGTGATGCCGATATTTGTTGGGGTGTTTTTGACGTGTTTTGGGGTCTCCATTAGGTTTTGTTGTGTTCTTGTTTGTCATTATGTTAAATAGGAGTGGATTGTGGGTTTTGGAGAACATCAGGTAGGTTTAGGGTGGTTTTGGGGTGGATCTATGGTTTTGGCGGATTTTCTTCCAGTTTTGGGGGTGTTGCCGTTTTAGTTTGGGGTGTTTTTGACGTTTTTTGGGGTCTCTGTTGGGTTTTGTTGTGTTCTCGTTGGTCATCGTGTTGGAAAAGGGTAAAGTGTGGGTTTTGGAGAACATCAGGTAGGTTTCGGGTTGTTTTGGGGTGGATCTATGGTTTTGGCGGATTTTCTTCCAGTTTTGGGGGTGATGCCGATATTTGTTGGGGTGTTTTTGACGTGTTTTGGGGTCTCCATTAGGTTTTGTTGTGTTCTTGTTTGTCATTATGTTAAATAGGAGTGGATTGTGGGTTTTGGAGAAGATCAGGTAGGTTTAGGGTAGTTTTGGGGTGGATCTATGGTTTTGGCGGATTTTCTTCCAGTTTTGGGGGTGATGCCGATATTTCTTGGGGTGTTTTTGACGTGTTTTGGAGTCTCCATTAGGTTTTGTTGTGTTCTTGTTTGTCATTATGTTAAATAGGAGTGGATTGTGGGTTTTGGAGAAGATCAGGTAGGTTTAGGGTGGTTTTGGGGTGGATCTATGGTTTTGGCGTATTTTCTTCCAGTTTTGGGGGTGATGCCGTTCTTGTTTGGGGTGTTTTTGACGTTTTTTGGGGTCTCTGTTGGGTTTTGTTGTGTTCTCGTTGGTCATCGTGTTGGAAAAGTGTAAATTGTGGGTTTTGGAGAACATCAGTTAGGTGTAGGGTGGTTTTGGGGTGGATCTATGGTTCTGGCAGATTTTCTTCCAGTTTTGGGGGTGATGCCGATATTTGTTGGGGTGTTTTTGACGTGTTTTGGGGTCTCCATTAGGTTTTGTTGTGTTCTTGTTTGTCATTATGTTAAATAGGAGTGGATTGTGGGTTTTGGAGAACATCAGGTAGGTTTAGGGTGGTTTTGGGGTGGATCTATGGTTTTGGCGGATTTTCTTCCAGTTTTGGGGGTGATGCCGATATTTGTTGGGGTGTTTTTGATGTGTTTTGGTGTCTCCATTAGGTTTTGTTGTGTTCTTGTTTGTCATTATGTTAAATAGGAGTGGATTGTGGGTTTTGGAGAAGATCAGGTAGGTTTAGGGTGGTTTTGGGGTGGATCTATGGTTTTGGCGGATTTTCTTCCAGTTTTGGGGGTGATGCCGTTCTTGTTTGGGGTGTTTTTGACGTTTTTTGGGGTCTCTGTTGGGTTTTGTTGGGTTCTCGTTGGTCATCGTGTTGTAAAAGGCTAATTGTGGGTTTTGGATAACATCAGGTAGGTGTAGGGTGGTTTTGGGGTGGATCTATGGTTTTGGTGTATTTTCTTCCAGTTTTGGGGGTGATGCCGATATTTCTTGGGGTGTTTTTGACGTGTTTTGGAGTCTCCATTAGGTTTTGTTGTGTTCTTGTTTGTCATTATGTTAAATAGGAGTGGATTGTGGGTTTTGGAGAACATCAGGTAGGTTTAGGGTGGTTTTGGGGTGGATCTATGGTTTTGGGGGATTTTCTTCCAGTTTTGGGGGTGATGCCGATATTTTTTGGGGTGTTTTTGACGTTTTTTGGGGTCTCTGTTGGGTTTTGTTGGGTTCTCGTTGGTCATCGTGATGGAAAAGGGTAATTTGTGGGTTTTGGAGAACATCAGTTAGGTGTAGGGTGTTTTTGTGGTGGATCTATGGTTTTGGCATATTTTCTTCCAGTTTTGGGGGTGATGCTGTTCTTGTTTGGGGTGTTTTTGACGTGTTTTGGGGTCTCCATTAGGTTTTGTTGTGTTCTTGTTTGTCATTATGTTAAATAGGAGTGGATTGTGGGTTTTGGAGAACATCAGGTAGGTTTAGGGTGGTTTTGGTGTGGGTCTATGGTTTTGGGGGATTTTCTTCCAGTTTTGGGGGTGATGCCGATATTTTTTGGGGTGTTTTTGACGTGTTTTGGTGTCTCCATTAGGTTTTGTTGTGTTCTTGTTTGTCTTTATGTTAAATAGGAGTGGATTGTGGGTTTTGGAGAACATCAGGTAGGTGTAGGGTGGTTTTGGGGTGGATCTATGGTTTTGGGGGATTTTCTTCCAGTTTTGGGGGTGATGCCATTTTTGTTTGCGGTGTTTTTTAAGGTTTTTGGGGTCTCTGTTGGGTTTTGTTGGGTTCTCGTTGGTCATCGTGTTGGAAAAGTGTAAATTGTGGGTTTTGGAGAACATCAGGTAGGTTTAGGGTGGTTTTGGGGTGGATCTATGGTTTTGGCGTATTTTCTTCCAGTTTTGGGGGTGATGCCGATATTTGTTGGGGTGTTTTTGACGTGTTTTGGGGTCTCCATTAGGTTTTGTTGTGTTCTTGTTTGTCATTATGTTAAATAGGAGTGGATTGTGGGTTTTGGAGAAGATCAGGTAGGTTTAGGGTAGTTTTGGGGTGGATCTATGGTTTTGGCGGATTTTCTTCCAGTTTTGGGGGTGTTGCCGTTCTAGTTTGGGGTGTTTTTGACGTTTTTTGGGGTCTCTGTTGGGTTTTGTTGTGTTCTCGTTGGTCATCGTGTTGGAAAAGTGTAAAGTGTGGGTTTTGGAGAACATCAGGTAGGTTTCGGGTTGTTTTGGGGTGGATCTATGGTTTTGGCGGATTTTCTTCCAGTTTTGGGGGTGATGCCGATATTTGTTGGGGTGTTTTTGACGTGTTTTGGGGTCTCCATTAGGTTTTGTTGTGTTCTTGTTTGTCATTATGTTAAATAGGAGTGGATTGTGGGTTTTGGAGAAGATCAGGTAGGTTTAGGGTAGTTTTGGGGTGGATCTATGGTTTTGGCGGATTTTCTTCCAGTTTTGGGGGTGATGCCGATATTTCTTGGGGTGTTTTTGACGTGTTTTGGAGTCTCCATTAGGTTTTGTTGTGTTCTTGTTTGTCATTATGTTAAATAGGAGTGGATTGTGGGTTTTGGAGAAGATCAGGTAGGTTTAGGGTGGTTTTGGGGTGGATCTATGGTTTTGGCGGATTTTCTTCCAGTTTTGGGGGTGATGCCGTTCTTGTTTGGGGTGTTTTTGACGTTTTTTGGGGTCTCTGTTGGGTTTTGTTGGGTTCTCGTTGGTCATCGTGTTGGAAAAGGGTAAATTGTGGGTTTTGGAGAACATCAGGTAGGTGTAGGGTGGTTTTGGGGTGGATCTATGGTTTTGGCGGATTTTCTTCCAGTTTTGGGGGTGTTGCCGTTCTAGTTTGGGGTGTTTTTGACGTTTTTTGGGGTCTCTGTTGGGTTTTGTTGTGTTCTCGTTGGTCATCGTGTTGGAAAAGGGTAAAGTGTGGGTTTTGGAGAACATCAGGTAGGTTTCAGGTGGTTTTGGGGTGGATCTATGGTTTTGGCGGATTTTCTTCCAGTTTTGGGGGTGATGCTGTTCTTGTTTGGGGTGTTTTTGACGTTTTTTGGGGTCTCTGTTGGGTTTTGTTGTGTTCTCGTTGGTCATCGTGTTGGAAAAGGGTAAATTGTGGGTTTTGGAGAAGATCAGGTAGGTTTAGGGTAGTTTTGGGGTGGATCTATGGTTTTGGCGGATTTTCTTCCAGTTTTGGGGGTGATGCCGATATTTCTTGGGGTGTTTTTGACGTGTTTTGGAGTCTCCATTAGGTTTTGTTGTGTTCTTGTTTGTCATTATGTTAAATAGGAGTGGATTGTGGGTTTTGGAGAACATCAGGTAGGTTTAGGGTGGTTTTGGGGTGGATCTATGGTTTTGGCGGATTTTCTTCCAGTTTTGGGGGTGATGCCGATATTTGTTGGGGTGTTTTTGACGTGTTTTGGGGTCTCCATTAGGTTTTGTTGTGTTCTTGTTTGTCATTATGTTAAATAGGAGTGGATTGTGGGTTTTGGAGAACATCAGGTAGGTTTAGGGTGGTTTTGGGGTGGATCTATGGTTTTGGCGGATTTTCTTCCAGTTTTGGGGGTGTTGCCGTTCTAGTTTGGGGTGTTTTTGACGTTTTTTGGGGTCTCTGTTGGGTTTTGTTGTGTTCTCGTTGGTCATCGTGTTGGAAAAGGGTAAAGTGTGGGTTTTGGAGAACATCAGGTAGGTGTAGGGTGGTTTTGGGGTGGATCTATGGTTTTGGCGGATTTTCTTCCAGTTTTGGGGGTGATGCTGTTCTTGTTTGGGGTGTTTTTGACGTTTTTTGGGGTCTCTGTTGGGTTTTGTTGTGTTCTCGTTGGTCATCGTGTTGGAAAAGGGTAAATTGTGGGTTTTGGAGAAGATCAGGTAGGTTTAGGGTAGTTTTGGGGTGGATCTATGGTTTTGGCGGATTTTCTTCCAGTTTTGGGGGTGATGCCGATATTTCTTGGGGTGTTTTTGACGTGTTTTGGAGTCTCCATTAGGTTTTGTTGTGTTCTTGTTTGTCATTATGTTAAATAGGAGTGGATTGTGGGTTTTGGAGAACATCAGGTAGGTTTAGGGTGGTTTTGGGGTGGATCTATGGTTTTGGCGGATTTTCTTCCAGTTTTGGGGGTGATGCCGATATTTGTTGGGGTGTTTTTGATGTGTTTTGGTGTCTCCATTAGGTTTTGTTGTGTTCTTGTTTGTCATTATGTTAAATAGGAGTGGATTGTGGGTTTTGGAGAAGATCAGGTAGGTTTAGGGTGGTTTTGGGGTGGATCTATGGTTTTGGCGGATTTTCTTCCAGTTTTGGGGGTGATGCCGTTCTTGTTTGGGGTGTTTTTGACGTTTTTTGGGGTCTCTGTTGGGTTTTGTTGGGTTCTCGTTGGTCATCGTGTTGTAAAAGGCTAATTGTGGGTTTTGGATAACATCAGGTAGGTGTAGGGTGGTTTTGGGGTGGATCTATGGTTTTGGTGTATTTTCTTCCAGTTTTGGGGGTGATGCCGATATTTCTTGGGGTGTTTTTGACGTGTTTTGGAGTCTCCATTAGGTTTTGTTGTGTTCTTGTTTGTCATTATGTTAAATAGGAGTGGATTGTGGGTTTTGGAGAACATCAGGTAGGTTTAGGGTGGTTTTGGGGTGGATCTATGGTTTTGGGGGATTTTCTTCCAGTTTTGGGGGTGATGCCGATATTTTTTGGGGTGTTTTTGACGTTTTTTGGGGTCTCTGTTGGGTTTTGTTGGGTTCTCGTTGGTCATCGTGATGGAAAAGGGTAATTTGTGGGTTTTGGAGAACATCAGTTAGGTGTAGGGTGTTTTTGTGGTGGATCTATGGTTTTGGCATATTTTCTTCCAGTTTTGGGGGTGATGCTGTTCTTGTTTGGGGTGTTTTTGACGTGTTTTGGGGTCTCCATTAGGTTTTGTTGTGTTCTTGTTTGTCATTATGTTAAATAGGAGTGGATTGTGGGTTTTGGAGAACATCAGGTAGGTTTAGGGTGGTTTTGGTGTGGGTCTATGGTTTTGGGGGATTTTCTTCCAGTTTTGGGGGTGATGCCGATATTTTTTGGGGTGTTTTTGACGTGTTTTGGTGTCTCCATTAGGTTTTGTTGTGTTCTTGTTTGTCTTTATGTTAAATAGGAGTGGATTGTGGGTTTTGGAGAACATCAGGTAGGTGTAGGGTGGTTTTGGGGTGGATCTATGGTTTTGGGGGATTTTCTTCCAGTTTTGGGGGTGATGCCATTTTTGTTTGCGGTGTTTTTTAAGGTTTTTGGGGTCTCTGTTGGGTTTTGTTGGGTTCTCGTTGGTCATCGTGTTGGAAAAGTGTAAATTGTGGGTTTTGGAGAACATCAGGTAGGTTTAGGGTGGTTTTGGGGTGGATCTATGGTTTTGGCGTATTTTCTTCCAGTTTTGGGGGTGATGCCGATATTTGTTGGGGTGTTTTTGACGTGTTTTGGGGTCTCCATTAGGTTTTGTTGTGTTCTTGTTTGTCATTATGTTAAATAGGAGTGGATTGTGGGTTTTGGAGAAGATCAGGTAGGTTTAGGGTAGTTTTGGGGTGGATCTATGGTTTTGGCGGATTTTCTTCCAGTTTTGGGGGTGTTGCCGTTCTAGTTTGGGGTGTTTTTGACGTTTTTTGGGGTCTCTGTTGGGTTTTGTTGTGTTCTCGTTGGTCATCGTGTTGGAAAAGTGTAAAGTGTGGGTTTTGGAGAACATCAGGTAGGTTTAGGGTAGTTTTGGGGTGGATCTATGGTTTTGGCGGATTTTCTTCCAGTTTTGGGGGTGATGCCGATATTTCTTGGGGTGTTTTTGACGTGTTTTGGAGTCTCCATTAGGTTTTGTTGTGTTCTTGTTTGTCATTATGTTAAATAGGAGTGGATTGTGGGTTTTGGAGAAGATCAGGTAGGTTTAGGGTGGTTTTGGGGTGGATCTATGGTTTTGGCGGATTTTCTTCCAGTTTTGGGGGTGATGCCGTTCTTGTTTGGGGTGTTTTTGACGTTTTTTGGGGTCTCTGTTGGGTTTTGTTGGGTTCTCGTTGGTCATCGTGTTGGAAAAGGGTAAATTGTGGGTTTTGGAGAACATCAGGTAGGTGTAGGGTGGTTTTGGGGTGGATCTATGGTTCTGGCAGATTTTCTTCCAGTTTTGGGGGTGATGCCGATATTTGTTGGGGTGTTTTTGACGTGTTTTGGGGTCTCCATTAGGTTTTGTTGTGTTCTTGTTTGTCATTATGTTAAATAGGTGTGGATTGTGGGTTTTGGAGAACATCAGGTAGGTTTAGGGTGGTTTTGGGGTGGATCTATGGTTTTGGCGGATTTTCTTCCAGTTTTGGGGGTGATGCCGATATTTTTTGGGGTGTTTTTGACGTGTTTTGGGGTCTCCATTAGGTTTTGTTGTGTTCTTGTTTGTCATTATGTTAAATAGGAGTGGATTGTGGGTTTTGGAGAACATCAGGTAGGTTTAGGGTGGTTTTGGGGTGGATCTATGGTTTTGGCGGATTTTCTTCCAGTTTTGGGGGTGATGCCGTTCTTGTTTGGGGTGTTTTTGACGTGTTTTGGGGTCTCTGTTGGGTTTTGTTGTGTTCTCGTTGGTCATCGTGTTGGAAAAGGGTAAAGTGTGGGTTTTGGAGAACATCAGGTAGGTTTCGGGTGGTTTTGGGGTGGATCTATGGTTTTGGTGTATTTTCTTCCAGTTTTGGGGGTGATGCCGATATTTTTTGGGGTGTTTTTGACGTGTTTTGGGGTCTCCATTAGGTTTTGTTTTGTTCTTGTTTGTCTTTATGTTAAATAGGAGTGGATTGTGGGTTTTGGAGAACATCAGGTAGGTGTAGGGTGGTTTTGGGGTGGATCTATGGTTTTGGGGGATTTTCTTTCAGTTTTGGGGGTGATGCCATTTTTGTTTGCGGTGTTTTTTAAGGTTTTTGGGGTCTCTGTTGGGTTTTGTTGGGTTCTCGTTGGTCATCGTGTTGGAAAAGTGTAAATTGTGGGTTTTGGAGAACATCAGGTAGGTTTAGGGTGGTTTTGGTGTGGATCTATGGTTTTGGCGTATTTTCTTCCAGTTTTGGGGGTGATGCCGATATTTGTTGGGGTGTTTTTGACGTGTTTTGGGGTCTCCATTAGGTTTTGTTGTGTTCTTGTTTGTCATTATGTTAAATAGGAGTGGATTGTGGGTTTTGGAGAACATCAGGTAGGTTTAGGGTGGTTTTGGGGTGGATCTATGGTTTTGGCGGATTTTCTTCCAGTTTTGGGGGTGTTGCCGTTCTAGTTTGGGGTGTTTTTGACGTTTTTTGGGGTCTCTGTTGGGTTTTGTTGTGTTCTCGTTGGTCATCGTGTTGGAAAAGGGTAAAGTGTGGGTTTTGGAGAACATCAGGTAGGTGTAGGGTGGTTTTGGGGTGGATCTATGGTTTTGGCGGATTTTCTTCCAGTTTTGGGGGTGATGCTGTTCTTGTTTGGGGTGTTTTTGACGTTTTTTGGGGTCTCTGTTGGGTTTTGTTGTGTTCTCGTTGGTCATCGTGTTGGAAAAGGGTAAATTGTGGGTTTTGGAGAAGATCAGGTAGGTTTAGGGTAGTTTTGGGGTGGATCTATGGTTTTGGCGGATTTTCTTCCAGTTTTGGGGGTGATGCCGATATTTCTTGGGGTGTTTTTGACGTGTTTTGGAGTCTCCATTAGGTTTTGTTGTGTTCTTGTTTGTCATTATGTTAAATAGGAGTGGATTGTGGGTTTTGGAGAACATCAGGTAGGTTTAGGGTGGTTTTGGGGTGGATCTATGGTTTTGGGGGATTTTCTTTCAGTTTTGGGGGTGATGCCATTTTTGTTTGCGGTGTTTTTTAAGGTTTTTGGGGTCTCTGTTGGGTTTTGTTGGGTTCTCTTTGGTCATCGTGTTGGAAAAGTGTAAATTGTGGGTTTTGGAGAACATCAGGTAGGTTTAGGGTGGTTTTGGTGTGGATCTATGGTTTTGGCGTATTTTCTTCCAGTTTTGGGGGTGATGCCGATATTTCTTGTGGTGTTTTTGACGTGTTTTGGGGTCTCCATTAGGTTTTGTTGTGTTCTTGTTTGTCATTATGTTAAATAGGAGTGGATTGTGGGTTTTGGAGAACATCAGGTAGGTTTAGGGTGGTTTTGGTGTGGGTCTATGGTTTTGGGGCATTTTCTTCCAGTTTTTGGGGTGATGCCGATATTTTTTGGGGTGTTTTTGACGTGTTTTGGGGTCTCCATTAGGTTTTGTTTTGTTCTTGTTTGTCTTTATGTTAAATAGGAGTGGATTGTGGGTTTTGGAGAACATCAGGTAGGTTTAGGGTGGTTTTGGGGTGGATCTATGGTTTTGGGGGATTTTCTTTCAGTTTGTGGGGTGATGCCATTTTTGTTTGCGGTGTTTTTTAAGGTTTTTGGGGTCTCTGTTGGGTTTTGTTGGGTTCTCGTTGGTCATCGTGTTGGAAAAGTGTAAATTGTGGGTTTTGGAGAACATCAGGTAGGTTTAGGGTGGTTTTGGTGTGGATCTATGGTTTTGGCGTATTTTCTTCCAGTTTTGGGGGTGATGCCGATATTTGTTGGGGTGTTTTTGACGTGTTTTGGGGTCTCCATTAGGTTTTGTTGTGTTCTTGTTTGTCATTATGTTAAATAGGAGTGGATTGTGGGTTTTGGAGAACATCAGGTAGGTTTAGGGTGGTTTTGGGGTGGATCTATGGTTTTGGCGGATTTTCTTCCAGTTTTGGGGGTGTTGCCGTTCTAGTTTGGGGTGTTTTTGACGTTTTTTGGGGTCTCTGTTGGGTTTTGTTGTGTTCTCGTTGGTCATCGTGTTGGAAAATGGTAAATTGTGGGTTTTGGAGAACATCAGGTAGGTGTAGGGTGGTTTTGGGGTGGATCTATGGTTTTGGGGGATTTTCTTTCAGTTTTGGGGGTGATGCCATTTTTGTTTGCGGTGTTTTTTAAGGTTTTTGGGGTCTCTGTTGGGTTTTGTTGTGTTCTCGTTGGTCATCGTGTTGGAAAAGTGTAAATTGTGGGTTTTGGAGAACATCAAGTAGGTTTAGGGTGGTTTTGGTGTGGATCTATGGTTTTGGCGGATTTTCTTCCAGTTTTGGGGGTGATGCCGTTCTTGTTTGGGGTGTTTTTGACGTTTTTTGGGGTCTCTGTTGGGTTTTGTTAGGTTCTCGTTGGTCATCGTGTTGTAAAAGGCTAATTGTGGGTTTTGGATAACATCAGGTAGGTGTAGGGTGGTTTTGGGGTGGATCTATGGTTTTGGCGTATTTTCTTCCAGTTTTGGGGGTGATGCCGATATTTCTTGGGGTGTTTTTGACGTGTTTTGGGGTCTCCATTAGGTTTTGTTGTGTTCTTGTTTGTCATTATGTTAAATAGGAGTGGATTGTGGGTTTTGGAGAAGATCAGGTAGGTTTCGGGTGGTTTTGGGGTGGATCTATGGTTTTGGCGTATTTTCTTCCAGTTTTGGGGGTGATGCCGTTCTTGTTTGGGGTGTTTTTGACGTTTTTTGGGGTCTCTGTTGGGTTTTGTTGGGTTCTCGTTGGTCATCGTGTTGGAAAAGTGTAAATTGTGGGTTTTGGAGAACATCAGTTAGGTGTAGGGTGGTTTTGGGGTGGATCTATGGTTCTGGCAGATTTTCTTCCAGTTTTGGGGGTGATGCCGATATTTGTTGGGGTGTTTTTGACGTGTTTTGGGGTCTCCATTAGGTTTTGTTGTGTTCTTGTTTGTCATTATGTTAAATAGGAGTGGATTGTGGGTTTTGGAGAACATCAGGTAGGTTTAGGGTGGTTTTGGGGTGGATCTATGGTTTTGGCGGATTTTCTTCCAGTTTTGGGGGTGATGCCGTTCTTGTTTGGGGTGTTTTTGACGTTTTTTGGGGTCTCTGTTGGGTTTTGTTGGGTTCTCGTTGGTCATCATGTTGGAAAAGGGTAAATTGTGGGTTTTGGAGAACATCAGGTAGGTTTCGGGTGGTTTTGGGGTGGATCTATGGTTTTGGTGTATTTTCTTCCAGTTTTGGGGGTGATGCCGATATTTGTTGGGGTGTTTTTGACGTGTTTTGGGGTCTCCATTAGGTTTTGTTGTGTTCTTGTTGGTCATTATGTTAAATAGGTGTGGATTGTGGGTTTTGGAGAAGATCAGGTAGGTTTAGGGTGGTTTTGGGGTGGATCTATGGTTTTGGCGTATTTTCTTCCAGTTTTGGTGGTGATGCCGTTCTTGTTTGGGGTGTTTTTGACGTTTTTTGGGGTCTCTGTTGGGTTTTGTTGGGTTC
>NW_028181222.1:32342-78040 GCF_964211825.1 Aythya ferina | reverse complement strand
GAACTGGGAGGAACTGGGAGGGGGCGGGGCCAGGGTGGGGAAGTCACCGCCCCCCCCCCCCACCCCCCCCCCTTGACACCAGCCCCAATTCCGCTTTTTTTTCACCCAATTTATTACAAAAGGGGGGGGGGGGGGAGGGGAGGGGGCCCCCCATAGGGGGGGGGGGGGCCCCAAAAAAAAGGGGGGGGGGGGAGGGGAAAAAAAAGGGGGGGGGGGGAGGGGGGGTCCATGGGGGGGGGGGGGGGGGGGGGCTCAGGGCCCCTCGCTGAAGCGGCGGCGCCCCCCGGGACGGGGCCGGGGGGGGGGCCTGAAAAGGGGGGAGGGGGGGGGTCACCGGGAGGGTCCTGTGACCCCCCCCGACCCCATAAATCATCCCCTGACCCCATAACCCCCCCCCCAAAGCCTCCCCAGAGCCCCACAACCCCCCCGACCCCTATAAACCCCCCCCCCAGACCCTATAAGCCCCCCCCGGACCCTATAATCCCCCCCGACCCTATAAGACCCCCCCCGACCCTATAAATGCCCCTGGCCCTATATAACCCCCCCGACCCTATTATCCCCCCCCGACCCCATATCCTCCGGTCCCACCCCCCCAGCCCCATCCCCCCAACCCCATAACCCCCCCAGACCCCCCCTGACCCTACATAACCCCCCTGACCCTATAAACCCCCCCCGACCCTATAACCCCTCTTGACCCCATACTGCATGGCGCCACCGTCCCAGCACACTGCCCACAACCCCATAACCCCCCCAGACCCCCCCTGACCCTATAACCCCCCCCCCGGACCCTATAACCCCCCCCGACCCTGTAAGACCCCCCCGACCCTATAAACCCCCCCCCTGACCCTATAAGAACCCCCCGGCCCTATAGGGCCCCATACCGCATGGCACCGCCATCCCAGTTTGCCACCCATAACCCCCCGACCCCATAACCCCCCGGACCCCCCCTGACCCTATAACACCCCCCGACCCTATAAACCCCCCCCCGACCCTATAAGACCCCCCTGACCCTATAAGACCCCCCCGACCCTATAAGGCCCCATACCGCATGGCACTGCCATCCCAGTTTGCCACCCATAACCCCATAACCCCCCCGACCCCATAACCCCCCCAGACCCCCCCCGACCCTATAAACCCCCCCCCGACCCTATAACCCCCCCCCGGCCCTATAGGGCCCCGTACCGCGTGGCGCCGCCGTCCCAGCGCGCCGCCCTCCTTCCAGCCCATGGCCTGCAGCAGGCGGCACCCCCAGGGGGGGCTCCCGGGGGGGGCCCCTCCGCGTCCCTGCCGAACCCCAAAACACCCCAAAATCACCCCAAAACACACAAAAGCACCCCAAAACGCCCCAAAACGCCCCAAAGTCACCCCAAAGCATCCCAAGGGTCATCCCAAAGGGTCGCCCCCAGGGGGCTGCTTTGGGGCCCCCCCCCACCCCAAATATCTCAATTTTGGGGTCCCCCACCCCAAATATCCCATTTTTGGCTCCCCCCACCCCAAATATCTCAATTTTGGGTCCCCCCACCCCAAATATTCAATTTTTGGGGTCCCTCATCCCAAATATTTCAATTCGGGGTCCCCCACCCCAAATATCCCATTTTTAGGGTCCCCCACCCCAAATATCCCACTTTTGGGTCCCCCCACCCCAAATATCTTAATTTTGGGGTCCCCCACCCCCAATATCCCATTTTTGGGTCCCCCCACCCCAAATATCTCATTTTTGGGTCCCCCACCCAAATACCTCAATTTTAGGGTCCCCCACCCCAAATATCCCATTTTTGGGTCCCCCACCCCAAATATCCCACTTTTGGGGTCCCCCACCCCAAATATTCCATTTTTGGGTCCCCCACCCCAAATATCCCATTTTTGGGGTCCCCCACCCCAAATACCTCAATTTTGGGGTCCCCCACCCCAAATACCCCACTTTTAGGGTCCCCCACCCCAAATATCCCATTTTTGGGTCCCCCACCCCAAATATCCCACTTTTGGGTCCCCCACCCAAAATATCTCACTTTTGGGGTCCCCCACCCCAAATATTCAATTTTTGGGTCCCCCACCCCAAACATCTCAATTTTGGGCCCCCCCACCCCAAATATCCCATTTTTGGCTCCCCCCACCCCAAATATCTCAATTTTGGGGTCCCCCACCCCAAATATCCCATTTTTGGGTCCCCCACCCAAAATATCTCACTTTTGGGTCCCCCACCCCAAATATCTCAATTTTGGGGTCCCCCACCCAAAATATCTAACTTTTGGGGTCCCCCACCCCAAATATCCCATTTTTGGGGTCCCCCCACCCCAAATATCCCATTTTTGGGTCCCCCACCCCAAATATCTTAATTTTGGGGTCCCCCACCCCAAATACCTCAATTTTAGGGTCCCCCACCCCAAATATCCCATTTTTGGGTCCCCCACCCCAAATATCCCACTTTTGGGGTCCCCCACCCCAAATATCCCATTTTTGGGGTCCCCCACCCCAAATATCCCATTTTTGGCTCCCCACACCCCAAATATCTCAATTCTGGGGTCCCCCCACCCCAAATATTCAATTTTTGGGGTCCCCCCGCCCCCCCCGTCCCCATTTCGGGCTGCCCGGGGGCACCCATGGGTGGGGGGGTCCCGGTTTTTGGGGTGCTCACCCTGTCCCCGGGGGGGGGCCCCCAAATTTGCGCTTTTTGGGTTCGGGGGGGTCGGGCACCCCGTACTTCTCGCGCCGCTCCGCCGCCCGGTCCCGGTACTTCATCTGGGGGGGGGGGGGGCAGCACCCATGGGTGCCCCACAACCCCCCCCAGCACCCATGGGTGCCCCCAGCACCCCCCAGCCCCCATAGGGCCCCCCGGCCCCATAGGAACCCCCCAGTACCCATAGGGGCACCTCAGCACCCATGGGTGCCCCCCCATCCCCTACGCTGCTCCCCAGCACCCATGGGTGCCCCACAACCCCCCCCCAGCACCCATGGGTGCCCCCAGCACCCCCCAGCCCCCATAGGGCCCCCCGGCCCCATAGGAACCCCCCAGTACCCATAGGGGCACCTCAGCACCCATGGGTGCCCCCCCATCCCCTACGCTGCTCCCCAGCACCCATGGGTGCCCCACAACCCCCCCAGCACCCATGGGTGCCCCCAGCACCCCCCAGCACCCATAGGGCCCCCCAGCCACATAGCGTCCCCCCTAAAAGTGCCTCAGCACCCATGGGTGCTCCTTACTCCAGAGCTGCCCCCCCCAGCACCCATGGGTGCCCTCCGGCCCCATAGGAGCCCTCCAGCACCCATGGGTGTCCCCCAGCCCCATAGCACCTCCCCAGCACCCATAGCCCCTCCCCAGCTCCCTAGGAGCCCCCCAGCACCCATGGGTGCTCCCCAGCCCCATAGCTGCCCTCCCAGCACCCATGGGTGCCCTCTGGTCCCACAGGAGCCCCCCAGCACCCATGGGTGCCCCCCAGCCCCATAGCTGCCCCCCAACCCCCATAGCCCCCCACAGCACCCATAGGCGCCCTCCCAGCACCCATGGGTGCCCCTCAGCCCCATAGTACCCCCCCAGCACCCATACCCCACCCCCTGACCCACAGGAGCTCCCCAGCACCCAAGGGTGCCCCCCAGCCCCCATACTCCCCCCCAGCACTCCTCAGCCCCCTTGGGTGCTCCCCAGCCCCATAGATGCCCTCCCAGCACCCATGGGTGCCCCTCAGCCCCATAGTACCCCCCCAACCCCCATAGCCCCCCCCCAGCCCCACAGGACCTCCCTAGCACCCATGGGTGCCCCCCTCCCCCCCAGCACCCAAGGGTGCCCCCCAGCCCCCATACCCCCTCCAGCACCCATGGGTGCCCCTCAGCCCCATAGTACCCCCCCAACCCCCATAGCCCCCCCCCAGCCCCACAGGACCTCCCTAGCACCCATGGGTGCCCCCCTCCCCCCCAGCACCCATGGGTGCCCCCCTACCCCCCAGCACCCATGGGTGCCCCTCAGCCCCACAGTACCCCCCCAGCACCCATACCCCCCCCCAGCCCCACAGGAGCTCCCCAGCACCCATGGGTGCCCCCCTCCCCCCCAGCACCCATGGGTGCCCCCCTCCCCCCAAGCACCCATGGGTGCCCCACCTCCATGTCTCCCCGGTCCAGCCCCTCGGGGGGGGGGGGCTGGCTGCGGCGCTGCAGCTCCAGGTTTTGCTGGGGGGGGGGGGAACAAAAAGGGGGGAGGGGGTTAGTGGGGGGGGACCCCAAAACCCAAACGGGGACCCCAAAATCTGGGGGGGGGATCCCAAAC
Source organism: Aythya ferina (assembly GCF_964211825.1). NCBI lineage: Eukaryota > Metazoa > Chordata > Aves > Anseriformes > Anatidae > Aythya > Aythya ferina. The sequence goes on along the minus strand of NW_028181222.1, from coordinate 73,782 downwards.
CCCAAAGTGTCCCCAAAACCCCAAAGGGGTCCCCAAAACCCTATAGGGGGGTCCCCAAAACCCCCCTTTGATCCTGTTTCCCTGCAGGTTCGCACCCAAACCACTGCCCCCAAACCCCAAAACCCCAAAACCCCGTCCCCTTCCCCTCAGCACCCATGGGTGCTCGGGGGCACCTTGTGCAGGCCGGAACCCCCCGAACCCCAACCCCCAACCCCCAAAGTGTCCCCAAAACCCCCCCTTTGACCCTGTCTCCCTGCAGGTTCGCACCCAAACCACTGCCCCCAAAACCCCAAGAAGTGAAACCCCAACCCCCCCCCCAGCACCCATGGGTGCCAGGAGCACCTTGTACAGGCCGGAACCCCAACCCCCAACCCCCAAAGTGTCCCCAAATTCCCCCTTTGCTCCTGACTCCCTGCAGGTTCGCACCCAAACCACTGCCCCCAAAACCCCAAGAGGTGAAACCCCAACCCCCCCCCAGCACCCATGGGTGCTCAGGGGCACCTTGTGCAGTCTGGAACCCCCCAAACCCCAACCCCCAACCCCCAAAGTGTCCCCAAATTCCCCCTTTGCTCCTGACTCCCTGCAGGTGCTCACCCAAACCACTGCCCCCAAAACCCCAAAACCCCAAAACCCCAAAACCCCGTCCCCTTCCCCCCAGCACCCATGGGTGCTCGGGGGCACCTTGTGCAGGCCGGAACCCCAACCCCCAACCCCCAAAGTGTCCCCAAACCCCCCCTTTGACCCTGTCTCCCTGCAGGTTCGCACCCAAACCACTGCCCCTAAAACCCCAAGAGGTGAAACCCCAACCCCCCCCCCAGCACCCATGGGTGCTGGGGCACCTTGTGCAGGCCGGAGAGCTGCTGGTGGCGCAGGAGGGCCTCCCTGCTGGGGAACTGCCGGCGGCACAGCAGGCAGGCCAGCTTCTGCCAGTCCGTCAGCGCCTCCCCGCGCTCGGGGCGCTCGGGCTCCTCCTCGCTCTCGCTCTCCCCGCTGTAGGCGGCCACCAGCCCGCGCGGGGGGCTCTGGGGGGGGGGAGAGGTGGGTGGGGGGCACCCTTGGGTGCTCGTCTGGGGGTTTGGGGGGAGTGGAGGGAAAGGGGAGTAAGGGGGTGAGAGGGTTTGGGGAGGGAAGGGTCGGTTTTGGGGAAGGAATCTAAAATGATTTGGGGGGGCACCCAAGGGACTCTAATATTGGGTGGGGGGCACCCTTGGGTGCTCATGTGGGGGTGGGGGGGGAGGGAAGGAGCGGAGGGTGTAAGGGGATGAGGGGTTTTGGGGATGGAAGGGTTGGTTTTGGGGAAGGATCCTAAAATGATTTGGGGGGGCACCCAAGGGATCCTAATTTTGGGTGGGGGGCACCCTTGGGTGCTCGTCTGGGGGTTTGGGGGGAGTGGAGGGAAAGGGGAGTAAGGGGGTGAGAGGGTTTGGGGATAATAGGGTTGGCTTTGGGGAAGGATCCTAAAATGATTTGGGGGGCACCCAAGGGATCCTAATATTGGGTGGGGGGCACCCTTGGGTGCTGATATAGGGATTTGGGGGGAGTGGAGGGAAGGGGGAGTAAGGGGGTGAGAGGGTTCGGGGATGGAAGGGTCGGTTTTGGGGAAAGACTCTGATGTTTTTTGGGGGGGCACCCAAAGGACCTGGGTATTTGGGTGGGGGGCACCCTTGGGTGCTCATGTGGGGGTGGGGGGGGAGAGGGAGGGAAGGGGGTGGAGGAGGTTTGGGGATGGTAGGGATGGTTTTGGGGAAGGATCCTAAAATGATTTGGGGGGGCACCCAAGGGATCCTAATATTGGGTGGGGGGCACCCTTGGGTGCTCACGTGGGGGTGGGGAAGGGGGGGGAGGGAGGGAAGGGGGCATAAAGGGATACGGGGGGTTTGGGGGCATAAGGGTCGGTTTTTGGGGGGGCACCCAAGGGACCCTAGTATGGGGGGGCACCCAAGGGACCTCGATGTTTGGGGGGGCACCCAAGGGAACCCAAAGTTTGTGTAGGGGGCACCCAAGGGACCCCAATATTTGGATAAGGGGCACCCAAGGGACCCAGGCGTTTGGGTGGGGGGCACCCAAGGGACTCAGGGATGTGGGTGGGGGGCACCCAAGGGACCCCAACGTTTGGGTGGGGTGGGGGGCACCCAAGGGACCCAAGGATGTGGGTGGGGGGCACCCCGCTCACCAGGCGCTCGTCGCTGGCCAGCTTGGGCAGCTCCATGGCCGGGTGCTGCCGCTCCGTCAGGGCACCCTGCGGGGCACCCAAGGGTGCTGCGGTAAGCGGGGGGCGCTCAACACCCCCCCCCATGCCCCCCACCCCACTGCAGCACCCGCTCGCCGCCCCCCTCCCGCCGTGACCAGCACCCATCGCCCCCCCTCCTCCTCCGGCACCCGCCGCGTGGCACCCCCCCCCCCCCCCCCCAGCACCCATGGGTGCACCTTCTTCTCCAGGATGGCGTAGCCGGCGTCGGCGGCGGCCGCCTCGCGGCGCTCGTCCTCCCGGGGGGGCGGGGGGGGCCCGGCGCTGCGCCCGCTCTCCCGCTGCTTGTTCAGGCTGCGCGCCCACCGCTCCATGTCCTTGGCGATCTGCACCCATGGGTGCCCTCAGCGCCGGCACCCACGGGGGTGCAGGGGACCCGAGGGGGCTACTGGGGAGGGGGCGGGAGGAGTGGGGACCTATGGGGGCTGTTTGGGGAGGGGAGGGGGGTTTAAGGGACCCGTGGGTGCTCTTGGGGGTCTATGAGTGCTCTTGGGCACCCATGGGTGCTCCTGGGAACCCGTGGGTGCTATTTGGGTGTATGGGTGCTACTGGGATATAGGGGAACCCATGGGTGCTCTTGGGGGCCGATGGGTGCTATTGGATTAAGCATGGACCCGTGGGTGCTATTGGGGATGCATGGGTGCTCTTGGGCTATATGGGCACCCATGGGTGCTCTTGGGGCCCATGGGTGCTACTGGGCTATGTGAAGATGCATGGGTGCTTTTTGGGTTTATGGGTGCTACTGGGTTATACGGGGACCCATGGGTGCTCTTGGGCTATATGGGCATCCATGGGGGCTACTGAGACCCCTGAGCACCCATGGGTGCTGTTGGGTCATATGGGCACCCATGGAAGCTTCTGGTATCCCTGAGCACCCATGGGTGCTATTGGGTTCTATGGGCACCCATGGGGGCTACCAGGATCCCTGAGCACCCATGGGTGCTGTTGGGTTCTACGGGCACCCATGGAAGCTACTGGTATCCCTGAGCACCCATGGGTGCTATTGGATCATATGGGCACCTATGGGGGCTACTGCGATCCCTGAGCACCCATGGGTGCTATTGGGCTATATGGGCACCCATAGGAACTACCAGGATCCCTGAGCACCCATGGGTGCTATTGGGTTCTATGGGCACCCATGGATGCTACCACGATCCCTGAGCACCCATGGGTGCTATTGGGTCATATGGCCACCCGTGGGGGCTACTGTGATTCCTGAGCACCCATGGGTGCAGTTGGGTTATATGTGCATCTACAGGGGTTACCGGGATCCCTGAGCACCCATGGGTGCTATTGGGTTATATGGGCACCTATGGGGGCTACCGGGACCCCTGAGCACCCATGGGTGCTACTGGGGTATTTAAGGATCCACTGGGGCTACTGGGATCCCTGAGCACCCATGGGTGCTGTTGGGTTCTATGGGCACCCATGGGGGCTACCACGATCCCTGAGCACCCATGGGTGCTATTGGGTTCTATGGGCACCCATGGGGGCTACCGCAATCCCTGAGCACCCATGGGTGCTATTGAGTTATATGGGCACCCATGGATGCTACCACGATCCCTGAGCACCCATGGGTGCTATTGGGTTCTATGGGCACCCATGGATGCTACCAGGATCCCTGAGCACCCATGGGTGCTATTGAGTTATATGGGCACCCATGGATGCTACCACGATCCCTGAGCACCCATGGGTGCTATTGGGTTATATGGGCACCCATGGGGTCTACTGGGACTCCTGAGCACCCACGGGTGCTGTTGGGTTCTATGGGCACCCGTGGGGGCTACCGTGATTCCTGAGCACCCATGGGTGCTATTGGGTTATATGAGCACCCATGGGGGCTACTGTGATCCCTGAGCACCCATGGGTGCTATTGGGTTCTATGGGCACCCGTGGGGGCTACCGTGATTCCTGAGCACCCATGGGTGCTATTGGGTTATATGGGCACCCATGGGGGTTACTGTGATTCCTGAGCACCCATGGGTGCTGTTGGGTTCTATGGGCACCCATGGGGGTCACCGGGATCCCTGAGCACCCACGGCTGCTGTTGGGTTATATGAGTACCCATGGGGGCTACCGCGATCCCTGAGCACCCATGGGTGCTATTGAGTTATATGGGCACCCATGGATGCTACCACGATCCCTGAGCACCCATGGGTGCTATTGGGTTCTATGGGCACCCATGGGAACTACCAGGATCCCTGAACACCCATGGGTGCTATTGGGTTATATGGGCACCCATGGGGGTTACTGGGATCCCTGAGCACCCATGGGTGCTGTTGGGTTCTATGGGCACCCGTGGGGGTTACTGTGATCCCTGAGCACCCATGGGTGCTGCTGGGTTCTATGGGCACCCATGGGGGTCACCGGGATCCCTGAGCACCCACGGCTGCTGTTGGGTTATATGAGTACCCATGGGGGCTACCGCGATCCCTGAGCACCCATGGGTGCTATTGAGTTATATGGGCACCCATGGATGCTACCACGATCCCTGAGCACCCATGGGTGCTGCTGGGTTCTACGGGCACCCATGGGTGCCCGGGGGGGGGTAAATTTTGATTCCCCGTGCCGGGGGCCCCCCAAGGCGAGATCACGCTCCCCCCCCCCTCACTAAAACCCCAAGGAGCACCCATGGGTGCCGACCTGCTGCGCCGTCTTGGTCTTGTGCTTCTCCTTCTTGTCCTTGGGCTCCTTGGGGGGGCCGGGGGGGGGCTCGGCGGCGGCGGGGGGGGCGGCCAGGTAGGTGCGGCGCTCCCCGTCCCAGTACAGGTACTGCTGCGCCCCCGCGTCGTAGTAGTACTGGGGGGGGGGGGGGGGGGGCGTCAGCACCGGGACCCCCCCCCGGGGGGGGCCACGACCCCAAATGGGACCCCCCCACCCCAAAAAGGGAGCCCCGTGTCCCAAAATGGGGTCCTGAACCCCAAAAAGGGGGTCCTGAACCCCCAAATAGGGTCCTGAACCTGCAAGTGGGACCCCCCCCAGTGCCCCAAAATAGCCCCCCCGGATTGAAAAATGGGCTCTCTGTACCCCAAAATGCCCCCCCCACGCCAAAAAGGGACCCCCCCACCCCAAAAAGGGAGCCCCGTGTCCCAAAATGGGGTCCTGAACCCCAAAAAGGGGGTCCTGAACCCCCAAATAGGGTCCTGAACCCCCAAATGGGCCCCCCCGGCTCCAAAATAGCCCCCCCGCGCCCCAAAACGGAGCCCTGAACCCCCAAATGGGACCCCCCCACCCCAAAAAGGGACCCCCCCACCCCAAAAAGGGACCCCTGTGTCCCGAAATGGGGTCCTGAACCCCCAAATAGGGTCCTGAACCTGCAAGTGGGACCCCCCCCAGTGCCCCAAAATAGCCCCCCCGGATTGAAAAATGGGCTCCCTCTATCCCAAAATGCCCCCCCCCACCCCAAAATGGGACCCCCCCCACCCCAAAAAGGGAGCCCCGTGCCCCAAAATGGGGTCCTGAACCCCCAAATAGGGTCCTGAACCCCCAAATGGGACCCCCCCGTGCCCCAAAATAGCCCCCCCGGATTGAAAAAGGGGCTCCCTGTACCCCAAAATGCCCCCCCAGCACCCCAAAAATGGACCCCCCCCACCCCAAAAGGGACCCCCGTGCCCCAAAATGGGACCCCCGTACCCCAAAATGGGGTTCTGAACCCCAAAACGTGGCCCCCCCGTGCCCCAAAATAGCCCCCCCGGATTGAAAAATGGGCTCTCTGTACCCCAAAATGCCCCCCCCGCACCCCAAAAGGGACCCCCCCACCCCAAAAAGGGACCCCCGTGTCCCAAAAAGGGAGTCTTGAACCCCAAAATGGGGTTCTGAACCCCAAAATGGGCCCCCCCCTGTGCCCCAAAATAGCCCCCCCGGATTGAAAAATGACTCCCTCTATCCCAAAATGCCCCCCCCGAACCCCAAAAGGGACCCCCCCACCCCAAAAAGAGACCCCCGTGCCCCAAAATGCCCCCCCCTCACCCCAAAACGGGCTCCTGAACCCCCCCAAATTGCCCCCGCTTCACCCCAAAATGCCCCCCCCGCACCCAAAACCTCCCTTTTTCACCCCAAATCCCACCTGGAAAACCAAGGTGTGTGGGGGGGGGGGGAGCCACCAACACCCCCCCCCCCCCAAAAAAAAAAACCCCAAATCCCCCAAAGGAGCTCTCCGCGTGCCCCAAACTGCCGCTTTTTCACCCCAAAACGCTTCCCAGCCCTAAAAGGCCCCAAAATCGCGCTTTTTCGGCCCAAAAGCTGCCGCGGGGGGTGGGGGGGGGTTTGGGGGACCCCCCCCCGCACCCCAAAAGCCTGACCTGGGAGTGGGGGTCGTAGTAGAGCCCGGTGAGGGGGTCGTAGTAGTACCCCGAGGTCTCGTCGTACTGGTAGGTGGAGACGTCCGGCACCGCTGGGGGGGGGCGGGGGGGTCACCGGAGGGGGTCGCGGACCCCAAAAACGGACTCGGCGCCCCCAAAAACCCCCGGGACCCCCCCAAAAAGCCCCCAAACCCCCCCAAAAAGCCCCAACCCCCCCCCAAAAAGCCCCAAAACCCCCCCCAAAAAGCCCCAAAACCCCCCAAAAAACCCCAAACCCCCCCCAAAATCCACCCAAAAAAACCCAAAACCCCCCCAAAAAGCCCCAAAACCCCCCCAAAAAAACCCAAACCCCCCCAACCCCCCCCCAAAAAGCCCCAAACCCCCCCCCAAAAAGCCCCAAAACCCCCCCAAAAAACCCCAACCCCCCCCAAAAAAAACCCCAAAACCCCCCCAAAATCCACCGAACCCCCCCCCCCAAAAAAAAACTAAAAATGACCCCAAAGGGTTCCCAACCCCCCCCCCCAAAAAGCCCCCAGGACCCCAAAAGCCCCCCCCAAAACCTCCCCCCCCCCCCCCCCCCAGGGACCCCGAACCCCCCCCGGACCCCCCCAAAATCCCCCTGACCCCCCCCCAACCACCCCCAAGACCCCCCCAGGGACCCCAAACTCCCCCCCCAGGACCCCAAATCCCCCCCAGGACCCCAAATCCCCCCCCAGGACCCCCCCAACCCCCCCCAAAACCCCCCCCAGGACCCCCAAACCCCCCCCCCAAGGACCCCCAACCCCCCCCCAAATCCCCCCCAGGACCCCAAATCCCCCCCCCAGGACCCCAAAATCCCCCCAAATCCCCCCAGGACCCCCAAAATCCCCCCCCAGGACCCCCAAAATCCCCCCCCAGGACCCCCAAAACCCCCCCAAATTCCCCCCCCAGGACCCCAAAACCCCCCCCAAACCCCCCCAGGACCCCCAAATCCCCCCCAGGACCCCCAAACCCCCCCAAACCCCCCCAGGACCCCCAAAATCCCCCCCCCCAGGCCCCCCCCCCCCACTCACGGTACTGCCCGTAGGGTTCGGGGCCGGGGGGGGCGGCGGGGGGGGGCCCGCTGGGGGCCGGGCTGGGGGCGTCGGCTTTGAGGGGGGCCGCAGCGTAGCTCTGGGGGGGGGGGGGCACCCCAAAATTAACCCCAAAAAGCCCCCCCCCCACCCCAAAATCCCCCCCCCACCCCAAATCCCCCCCCACGACCCCAAATCCCCCCCCACGACCCCCAAATCCCCCCCCAGGACCCCCAAACCCCCCCCAGGACCCCCCCCCAATTTTTGGGTCCCCCCCAATTTTTGGGTCCCCCCCATTTTTTGGGTTCCCCCCCATTTTTTGGGTCCCCCCCCCCATTTGGGGACCCCCCCCATCCATTTTCGGGGTCCCTTGTGGCCCCCCCCATTTAAATTCCCCCCCCCCAAAAAAATTTAAGGCCCCCCCCCATTTTTTAACCCCCCCCCCAAATTTGGGGACCCCACCCCAAAATTAGGGCCCCCCCCCAATATTAGGGACCCCCCCCAATATTAGGGACCCCCCCCAAAATTAGGGCCCCCCCCCCAATATTAGGACCCCCCCCCCAATATTAGGGACCCCCCCAATATTAGGCCCCCCCCAATATTAAGGCCCCCCCCCCCCAATATTAGGAACCCCCCCCCAAAATTAGGGACCCCCCCCCCAATATTAGGAACCCCCCCCCCAATATTAGGAACCCCCCCAATATTAGGGACCCCCCCCAAAATTAGGGCCCCCCCCCCAATATTAGGACCCCCCCCCAATATTAGGACCCCCCCCCCAATATTAGGGACCCCCCCCAATATTAGGCCCCCCCCAATATTAAGGCCCCCCCCCCCAATATTAGGAACCCCCCCCCCAAAATTAGGGACCCCCCCCCCAATATTAGGAACCCCCCCCCAAAATTAGGGACCCCCCCCAAAATTAGGGACCCCCCCCCAATATTAGGGACCCCCCCCCAAAATTAGGGACCCCCCCCAAAATTAGGGACCCCCCCCCAATATTAGGGACCCCCCCCCCCAAAATTAGGAACCCCCCCCAATTTTAGGAACCCCCCCCAAAATTAGGGACCCCCCCCAATATTTGGACCCCCCCCCCCAAAATTAGGAACCCCCCCCAATATTAGGCCCCCCCCCCAAAATTAGGGACCCCCCCAATTTTTACCCCCCCCATTTTTACCCCCCCCCCATTTTTACCCCCCCACCCCCATTTTTAGCCCCCCCCCCATATTAAATGACCCCCCCCCCCCCCCCCCTAAAAATTTTTGGGGTCCCCCCCCCCCGGCACCCACCTGGCTGGGGGCTCCCGGGGGGGTCGCGGGGGGGGCTCGGTGCCGCTTGTGGGGTACGGGGGGGGGGCGGCGGTGCTGGGGGGGGGGCGGCTGAAGGTGCCCCCCCCCTGCGCCCCCTCCAGCCCCGGCACCCCCGGCTCCTCTGCTCCTGGGGGGGGGGCACAAAATTAGGGGGGGGGGGGGGAATTGGGGATGGGGGGGTCACGGGGGGGTCATGGGGGGGGTAAATTTGGGGCTGGGGGGGTCATGGGGGGGTCATGGGGGGGGTAAATTTGGGGATGGGGGGGTCATGGGGGGGGTCAGGGGGTAAAGGGGGGGGATGGGGGGGGGGAATTTGGGGATGGGGGGGTCATGGGGGGGGTCATGGGGGAAAGGGGGGGGGATGGGGGGTGAATTTGGGGATGGGGGTGTCATGGGGGGGTCATGGGGGAAAGGGGGGGGGTTTGGGGACAAGGGGGGGGGGCTTTTGGGGTTGGGGGGGTCATGGGGGGGTCATGGGGGAAAGGGGGGGGATGGGGGGGGTTTTGGGGATGGGGGGGTCACGGGGGGGGTCAGGGGGGAAAGGGGGGGGTAAATTTGGGGATGGGGGGGTCGGGGGGGTCATGGGGCAAAAGGGGGGGGCTGGGGGGGTGAATTTGGGGCTGGGGGGGTCATGGGGGGGGTCATGGGGGAAAGGGGGGGGTCTGGGGGGGTAAATTTGGGGCTGGGGGGGTCCCAGGGGACAATGGGGGGGGGTCTGGGGACAAGGGGGGGGCTTTGGGATGGGGGGGTCATGGGGGGGTCATGGGGTCAAGGGGGGGGCTTGGGGACAAGGGGGGGGGGGCACTCACCGGGGGCGGGGCCGTCGGGCTTGGCGGGGGCGGAGCCAGCGAGGGCGGGGCCGGGGGGCGGGGCGGCCGCGCCCTTCAGGTAGGCGGAGCCGTAGAGGGAGGGGGCGGGGCCGGCGAAGGCGGGCTCCTCCGATTGGTAGAAGGCCCCGAAGTCGCCGGGAGGCTCCTCCCCCGCCCCGCCCCCCCCCGCCCACGCCGCCTCCCCCCCCGGGGCCGCCTGCGGGAGGGGGGCGGGGCCGAGTCAGGACACGCCCCCCGAGTCGCTTAGCCCCGCCCACAAAGCCCCGAGCCCCGCCCACCTGCCCACAAACCCCGCCCACTCCCCCAAAGCCGCCACCCCCTGCCCACGGCCAAGCCCCGCCCACCTGGCTCCGAAGCCCCGCCCACCAAGACCACGCCCATATTCACTAAGCCACGCCCACTCTTCTTTAGCCACGCCCACTGGTAGAAGCCCCGCCCCTTATACAACAGCCCCGCCCCCTAGCAAGCCCCACCCCCCCACCACGCTCCCACGCCCTTCCCTATCCATAAGCCCCGCCCCCAGTCCCGTGGCCACGCCCCCTCCCTCAAAGCCACGCCCCTCCTGCAAGCCCCGCCCCCCTCAGGCCCCGCCCACCTGGGACAGCGCCCATTGGGCGGCGGCGATGGCCGTGGAGGCGACGGAGGCGGCGCTGGCACGGGGCGGGCCCTCCCCTGGCCCCGCCCCCTGCACCTCCCTAGGGGCGGGGTCAAGTCAGGGACACGCCCACCAAAAAGGGCGGGGCCTCGGGTCAAGGGGTGGGGCCTCAATGGGATTGGGGGCGTGGTTTGAGGGTAGTGGGCGGGGTTTAAGAGGCAGAGGGGCGGGGCCTATAGGAAAGGGGTGGGGCTGTACATTGTGGGCGTGGTCTAGCCGTTGGGGGCGGGGCGTAGAGCCGGTGGGCGGGGCTTACTCCATGCCTGGATGAAGTGGGCGTGGCTTTGGGTGAGTGGGTGGGGCTTGGATATGGTGGGCGGGGCTTGAACCTTCCCTAGGCTGGCCAGGGACCAGGGGTGTGGTTGTGGGCGGGGCTTGGTGTTGGTGGGTGGGGCCTGGGGTTGATGGGCGTGGCCTGGAGGTGATGGGCGGGGCTTGGGCCTTATTGGCTGTCCACTTGGGGGTGTGGTTGTGGGCGGAGCTTGGCGCTGGTGGGTGGGGCTTTAGGACAGATGGGTGGAGCCTGTCGTTGGTGGGCGTGGTCTGGGGGTTGATGGGCGTGGCTTGGATGTGGTGGGCGTGGCCTGGAGGTGGTGGGCGGGGCTTGGACCACTCTCAGGTGCTGTTCCTAGGGCTGCCGCTGCCCGATGAATGGGATTAGGGAGAAAGGGGCGGGGCATAGGGCTAGGGGGCGTGGCCTGTGGTGTGGGGGCGTAGCCTGGGGGTGATGGGCGTGGCTTGGAGGTGGTGGGCGTGGCTTCGAGGTTATGGGCGTGGCTTGGGCCACCCTCGTGTGCCGTTCCCAGGGCTGTTGATGCCCAATGAATGGGATTAGGGAGAAAGGGGTGGGGCTTTGCGACAAGGGGCGTGGCCTGGGGATGATGGGCGTGGCCTGGAGGTGCTGGGCGTGGCCTGGAGGTTATGGGCGTGGCTTGGGCCACCCTCGGGTGCCGTTCCCAGGGCTGTTGATGCCCAATGAATGGGATTAGGGAGAAAGGGGCAGGGCTTAGCGACAAGGGGCGGGGCCTGGGGTAATGGGCGTGGCTTTAAGGTGATGGGCGTGGCCTGGGGGTGGTGGGCGGGGCTTGGGCCACTCTTGGATGCTATTCCCAGGGCTGTTGATGCCCGATGAATGGGATTAGGAAGAAAGGGGCGGGGCTTAGCTATGAGTGGCGTGGCTTGTGGTGTGTGGGCGTGGCCTGGAGGTGGTGGGCGTGGCCTGAACGTGATGGGCGGGGCTTGGGCCACTCTCAGGTGCCATTCCCAGGGCTGCCACTGCCCAATGAATGGGATTAAGGGGAAAGGGGTGGGGCTTAGCGACAAGGGGGCGGGGCCTGGGGGGGTGGGCGTGGCCAAGGGGGCGTGTCCAAGGGGGAGGGGGCGTGTCCTGACCTCTTGGAGCCCTTGGCGAACTCGACGTTGATGCTCTTGCCGTCGATGTGCAGGGGGGGGTGCAGGGCCTGCAGCATCTGCAGCAGCTGCGACGCCTCCTGGGGGGGGGGGGGGGACAAAAAATTGGGGGGGGGGCGCCCAAAAATTAGGGGGGGGGGTCCCACATCACTGGGGGGGAGGGGGGCACCCCAAATCCATGATGGGGTCGGGAGGAGGACGGGAGAAGGGAGGGGATGGGAGCTCAGAGGGGGGGATGATGATGATGGGGGGGGTTAATTAATGCGGGGGGGGTTAATTAGAGTGGGGGGGCACCCAGAAATTAGGGGGGGGTCCCCACATCACGGGGGGGGGCACCCCAAATCCATGATAGGGTCGGGAGGCGGAGGGGATGGGAGCTCATAGGGGGGGATAACGACGCTGGGGGGGGGGTTAATTAAGGAGGGGGGGTTTAATTAAGGCAGGGGGGGTTAATTAGGGTTGGGGGGGCACCCAAAAATTAGGGGGGGGGGTCCCATATCACTAGGAAGGGTGGGGGGGAGCACCCCAAATCCATCATAGGGTCGGGAGGAGGAGGGGATGGGAGCTCAGAGGGGGGGATGATGATGATGGGGGGGGGGGGTTAATTAACGCGGGGGGCGTTAATTAGGGTGGGGGGGCACCCAGAAATTAGGGGGGGGGGTCCCACATCACATTGGGGGGGTGGGGGGGCACCCCCAAATCCATGATAGGGTCGGGAAGAGGAGGGGAGAAGGGAGGGGATGGGAGCTCAGAGGGGGGGGATGACGATGCTGGGGGGGGGGTTAATTAATGCGGGGGGGTTAATTAAGGCAGGGGGGGGTTAATTAGGGTTGGGGGGGCACCCAGAAATTAGGGGGGGGTCCCACATCACATTGGGGGGGTGGGGGGGGCACTCCAAATCCATCATAGGGTAGGAGGGGATGGGAGCTCATAGGGGGGGATAACGATGCTGGGGGGGGGGTTAATTAACGCGGGGGGGTTAATTAAGGATGGGGGGGTTAATTAGGGTTGGGGGGGCACCCAAAAATTAGGGGGGGGGTCCCCACATCACAGGGGGGGGCACCCCAAATCCATGATAGGGTTGGGAAGAGGGGAGAAGGGAGGGGATGGGAGCTCAGAGGGGGGAATGATGATGATGGGGGGGGGGTTAATTAATGCAGGGTGGGTTAATTAAGGCGGGGGGGGGTTAATTAGGGTTGGGGGGGCACCCAAAAATTAGGGGGGGGTCCCCACATCACGGGGGGGGCACCCCAAATCCATGATAGGGTCGGGAGGAGGAGGGGATGGGAGTAGGGGGGGATAACGACGCTGGGGGGGGGGCTAATTAACGCGGGGGGGGTTAATTAGGGGGGGGGGCGCCCCCACCACGATGGTGGCCAGCTGCACGAAGGCGAAGCCGCGGTTGAGCTGGGTCTGGCGGTCCTTTATCACGCGGACGTTGGCGGCCGAGAGGGCGGCGAAGGGGGCGAGGGCGGCCAGGATGGACTCCAGGCTGCTCTGGGGGTGCAGGTTGCGCAGGATGATGGCTGGGGGGGGGCAAAAAATTAATTAGGGGGGGCCAAAAAATTAATTAGTCACCTTAATATTAACGATACGGGGTTGTGGGATCGCCGGCGCCGCGTTAAATCCCGTGAAACGGCCCCAAAGTTGAGCCGGAGGCACCCGAACGTCACCACCCCCCCCCCCTCCCAGGACCCCCCCCCCAAATTTTAGCCCCCCCACCCCCCAAATTTTACCCCCCCACCCCCCTAATTTTACCCCCCCCCCCAAATTTGTCCCCCACGACCCCCAGACCCTCCCCAAAAAGCCCCGAGCCCAAAATCCTTCAAAACTGCCCCCCCCTCCCCCACATATTAGCCCCCCCACCCCCACCTCAGGACCCCCCCCCCCCCAAATTGCCCCAGACCCCCCCCCAGGACACCCATAACCACCCCAAATCCCCCCAACCCCCCCTAACCCCCCAATTTTCCCCATAACCACCCCCAAATTCCCCCAGGACCCCCCCAGACCCCTCTAGCCCCCCCCCCAAAGACCCCATAACCCCCCCCAGACCCCAAATCCCCCATAACCCCCCCAGACCCCAAATCCCCCCCAGATCCCCCCCAAATTCCCTCAGGATCCCCCCAGACCCCTCTAGCCCCCCCCCAAAAACCCCATACCCCCCCCAGACCCCAAATCCCCCCATAATGCCCCCAATTCCCCCAGAACCCCCAGGACCCCCCCAGACCCCTCTAGCCCCCCCAAAGATCCATAACCCCCCCCAGACCCCAAATCCCCCCATAACCCCCCCAAATCCCCCCCAAATTCTCCAGGACCCCCCCAGACCCTCTAACCCCCCCCAAGACCCCATAACCCCCCCAGACCCCCTCTAGCCCCCCCAAAAACCCATAACCCCCCCAGACCCCCGTAACCCCCCCCAAAGACCCCATAGCCCCCCCCCCCAGACCCCAAAGCCCCCCCAAATCCCCCCATAACCCCCCCAAATTCCCCAGGACCCCCCCAGACCCCTATAACCCCCCCCCAAAGACCCCATAACCCCCCCAAATCCCCCCATAACCCCCCAAACTCCCCCAGGACCCCCCCAGACCCCCTCTAACCCCCCCAAAGACCCCATAGCCCCCCCCCCCCAGACCCCAAATCCCCCCAAATCCCCCCAAATCCCCCTATAACCCCCCCAAATTCCCCCATAGCCCCCCCAAATTCCCCAGGACCCCCCAGACCCCCTCTAGCCCCCCCCCAAAGACCCCATAACCCCCTCCAGACCCCAAATCCCCCCCCAAATCCCCCCAAATTCCCCATAACCCCCCCAAATTCCCCCAGGACCCCCCCCCAGACCCCCAGGACCCCCCCCCCAAAGACCCCATTACACCCCCCAGACCCCAAATCCCCCCATAGCCCCCCCCAAACCCCCCTCAAATTCCCCCATAGCCCCCCCAAATTCCCCCAGGACCCCCAAGACCCCTCTAAACCCCCCCAAAGACCCCATAACCCCCCCCAGACCCCAAATCCCCCCATAATCCCCCAAATTCCCCCTTAGCCCCCCCAAATCCCCTCATAACCCCCCCAAATTCCCCCATAACCCCCCCCAAACTCCCCCAGGACCCCCCCAGACCCCCTATAACCCCCCCCAAAGACCCCATAGTCCCCCCCCCAGACCCCAAATTCCCCCCCCATAACCCCCCCAAATTCCCCCATAGCCCCCCCAAATCCCCCCATAACCCCCCCAAACTCCCCCAGGACCCCCCCAGACCCCCATAACCCCCCCCCAAGACCCCATTACCCCGCCCAGACCCCAAATCCCCCCATAATCCCCCCCAAATCCCCTCATAACCCCCCCAAATCCCCCTATAACCCCCCCAAATTCCCCCATAACCCCCCCTGAATTCCCCCAGGACCCCCCCAGACCCCCCTACAGCCCCCCCCAAAGACCCCATAACCCCCCCCAGACCCCAAATCCCCCCCAAATCCCCCCATAACCCCCCCAAATTCCCCCATAGCCCCCCCAAATTCCCCCAGGACCCCCCCAGACCCCCTCTAGCCCCCCCCAAAGACCCCATAACCCCCCCCAGACCCCAAATCCCCACATAACGCCCCCAAATCCCCTCATAACCCCCCCTGAATTCCCCCATAACCCCCCCAAATTCCCTCATAACCCCCCCAAATCCCCCCATAACCCCCCCAGACCTCCTCTAGCCCCCCCCAAAGACCCCATACCCCCACCAGACCCCAAATTCCCCCATAACTCCCCCAAATCTCCCCCAAATTCCCCCATAGCCCCCCCAAACTCCCCCAGGACCCCCCCAGACCCCCTCTAACCCCCCCAAAAAAAACCCATAACCCCCCCCCAGACCCCAAAATCCCCCCCAAATCCCCCCCAAATTCCCCCATAACCCCCCCAAATTCCCCCAGGACCCCCCCAGACCCCCTCTAGCCCCCCCCAAAGACCCCATACCCCCCCCCAGACCCCAAATCCCCCCCAAATTCCCCCATAACCCCCCCATAACCCCCTCAAATCCCCCATAGCCCCCCCAAACTCCCCCAGAACCCCCCCAGACCCCCTCTAGCTCCCCCCAAAAACCCCATATCCCCCCCCAGACCCCAAATCCCCCATAATGCCCCCAAATCCCCCCCAAATTCCCCGTAACCCCCCCAAATCCCCCCCAAATTCCCCAGGACCCCCCCAGACCCCTCTAGCCCTCCCCCAAAGACCCCATAACCCCCCCCCAGACCCCAAATCCCCCCCAAATTCCCCCCCCCCCGCTCACTGTCGTTGGCGTTGTCGGCTCCCGGCTCCGTCCCCCCCCGAGGACCCCCCCGGGGTCCCCCCCAAAGTGGGGGTGTAGGGTTGGGGGAGGGGCAGCAGCCCCCCCCCCCCGGGCACCAGCTCCGGCCGCGGCCCCCCCGGGCCCCGTTGTTCCGCTTCTGCACCCCAAAAAAAAACCCCATGGGACCCCAAAATTGGGGAAAAAATCCCCAAAATTGGGGTCGGAACCCCAAAATTGGGGAAATAATCCCAAAATTAAGGGGTGAACCCCCAAATTGGGGGGGTTGGGACCCCAAAATTGGGGAAATAATCCCAAAATTGGGGTTGGAACCCCAAAATTGGGGAAATAATCCCAAAATTGGGGGGGTGTGACCCCAAAATTGGGGAAAAAATCCCAAAATTGGGGTCGGAACCCCAAAATTGGGGAAATAACCCCAAAATTGGGGGGGTGGGACCCCAAAACTGGGGAAATAATCCCCAAATTGGGGGGTGAACCCCAAAATTTGATGGTTCAACACCAAATTGGGGGGGTGGGACCCCAAAATTGGGGAAATAATCCCCAAATTGGGGGGTGAACCCCAAAATTTGATGGTTCAACACCAAATTGGGGGGGTGGGACCCCAAAATTGGGGAAATTATCCCCAAATTGGGTGGCTGAACCCAAAAATTGGTGAAATAATCCCCAAATTGGGGGGTGAACCCCAAAATTTGAGGGTTGTAACCCAAACCGGGGGAGTGAAAATACAAAAATTTGTGCAATTATCCCCAAATTTGGGGTCTGAACCTCAAAATCTGATGATTGAACCCCAAATTGGGGGGTTGGAACCCCAAGTTTTCTGGAATGATCCCAAAATCTCATGCTTTAAACCCAAATTCGGTGCCTGAAACCCAAAATCGGATGGTTTTACCCCAAATCTGGGTGGCAGAACCCAAAAATTTGTGGTTTCACCCCAAAATTTGGTGGCCGAACCCCAAAATTTGGTGGTCAGACCCCAAAATGTGGGGATTGAACCCCAAAATTTGGTGCCTAAACCTCCCAATTTTGGGGTCAAACCCCGACATTTTGTAGCGTGGCTCCAAACTACCCCAAATTTGGTGAGAAAACCCAAAATTTGGGGTTTTCACACCAAAACGTGGGAGTGGAGCCCGAAACTCTGACAGAACCCCCCAAATTTAGGATTTTTACCCCAAAATTCAGTCCCCAGCCCCCCAAAATTCCTCCCCCCCCCCCATTTGTCTGAGGATCCCTAAAGTCTTCCCGTTTTGGGGTGAAACCCGGCAATTTTGGGGCCAATCGGAGGAAATTTGGTGTGGTTTTGGGGTTCTAAAGGGCACCGAGGGTTTTGGGGTGAAAACGGGCGGTTTTGGGGCCACTCACCGGCTTTAGGGACGCCGCATTTGAAGCATTTCTCCCGGCGCTTGAAGTTCTGCACCCCGCACTGCCGGAGACCCCAAAACCCCCCGGTTTTGCCCCAAATCTTCCCGGAGCCCCCAGCTCTCCCCCCTGCCCCAAAATCTCCCCAATTTGCCCCAAAATCCCCCCCCGAAAGCCCCCAGGCTTCCAACAGCCCCCCCCCAAACCTCCCCGCACCCCAAAATCCCCTGAAACCCCCCCAAATTTTTACCGACGCCCCCCAGGGACCCCCAAACCCCCCCCAAGCCCCCCCCCGGGGCCCCTCAAACCCCCCCGGGGCCCCCCAAAAACCCCCCAGGACCCCCCCAGGACCCCCCAAAGCCCCCCCCCAGATACCCCAAGCCCCCCCATCCCCCCTTTAACCCCCCCCCAGACACCCCCCAAGACCCCCCCACGCCCCCCCATCCCCCCTTAACCCCCCCAAGCCCCCCCCCAGGACCCCCCCAAACCCCCCAGGCCCCCCCCCAACTCCCCCCCAGCCCCCCCTTAACTCCCCCAGGACCCCCCCAGCCCCCCCCAGGACTCCCCCCAAACCCCCCAGGCCCCCCCCCCAACCCCCCTTTAACCCCCCCCACACCCCCCCTTAGCCCCCCCAACCACCCCCAGGACCCCCCCCAAACCCCCCAGCCCCCCCTTAACCCCCCCAGACCCCCCCCAGCCCCCCCTTAATCCCCCCCTTAACCCCCCCCAACTCCCCCTTTAACCCCCACAATCCCCCAATCTCCCCCCCCGACCCTCCCCAGCTCCCCCCTTAACCCCCCCATCCCCCCTTTACCCCCCCCACCCCCCCCAAACCCCCCCAGGACCCCCCCCAAACCCCCCCACGCCCCCCCCACCCCCCCCTTAACTCCCTCCAACCCCCCCCAACCCCCCCCACCCCCCCTTTAACCCCCCTTTAACCCCCCCATCCCCCCCTTTAACCCCCCATCCCCCCCCTTAACCCCCCCATCCCCCCCCCACGACCCCCCCCCACCCCCCCCACACCCCCCCACCCCCCCCCAGGACCCCCCCCCGGACCCCCCCCCCACCTTGGCGCAGAGCCAGTCCTCGTTGACCTTGGGCTTGGGGTCGCTGTAGTGCAGGGACACTCGCTGCCCCAGCAGGCTCAGCCCCTGCTGCGGGGGGGGCACGGGGGGGTCGCACCAGTACGGACCAGTAACAGCCCAGTACAAACCAGTAACAGCCCGGGAGCGACCAGTAGGAGCCCGCCCAGGGGGATGGGGGGGATGGGAACGGGGTGGGAGGCACCAGTATGGACCAGTAAGGCCAGCACGGGGGGCACCACAAGGGGGGGTGCTACGGACCAGTAAGGACCAGTATAGACCAGTAAGCACCAGTATAAACCAGTAGCCACCAGTACAGATCAATAAGCACATGTACACACCACTAAGCACCAGTATAGATGAGTAACTGCCAGTATAGACCAGTAAGCACCATTCTAGACCAGTAACTACCAGTATAGACCAGTAAGCACCAATATAGACCAGTAAGTACCAGTACAGACCAGTTATCACCTGTACAGTCCCGTAACCTTTCTAGACCAGTAACCACCAGTACAGACCAGTAAGCACCAGTATAGACCAGTAAGCACCAGTACAGACCAGTAAGCACCAGAACAGACCCGTAAACTT
The DNA here is from genome assembly GCF_964211825.1 of Aythya ferina. Taxonomy (NCBI): domain Eukaryota; kingdom Metazoa; phylum Chordata; class Aves; order Anseriformes; family Anatidae; genus Aythya; species Aythya ferina. Next base: position 54,670 of record NW_028181222.1, on the reverse strand, counting down.
TCTAGACCAGTAACCACCAGTACAGACCAGTAAGCACCAGTACAGACCAGTAAGCACCAGTACAGACCCGTAAACTTTCTAGACCAGTAACCACCAGTACAGACCAGTAAACACCAGTATAGACCAGTTATCACCAGTATAGACCAGCAGCCACTGGTACACACCAGTAACTGCCATTCTAGACCAGTAACCACCAGTACACACCAGTAACCAGCAGTATAAACCAGTAATAACCAGTATGGACTAGCAAACACCAGTAGAGACCAGTAACCACCAGTACCCACCAGTAACAGCCCAGTACCAACCAGTAACAGCCCGGTAGCGACCAGTAGGAGCCCGCCCAGGGGATGGGGGGGATGGGAACGGGGTGGGAGGCACCAGTATGGACCAGTAAGGCCAGCACGGGGGGCACCACAAGGGGGGGTGCTACGGACCAGTAAGCACCATTCTAGACCAGTAAGCACCAGTATAGACCAGTAAGCACCAGTATAAACCAGTAGCCACCAGTACAGAGCAATAACCACCTGTACAGACCAGTAAGCACTAGTATAGACCAGTAAGCACCAGTACAGACCAGTAACCACTGGTACAGACCAGTAAGCACCATTCTAGACCAGTAACTACCAGTATAGACCAGTAAGCACCAATATAGACCACTAAGCACCAGTACAGACCAGTTATCACCTGTACAGACCCGTAACCTTTCTAGACCAGTAACCACCAGTACAGACCAGTAAGCACCTGTACAGACCAGTTACCACCTGTACAGACCCGTAAACTTTCTAGACCAGTAACCACCAGTATAGACCAGTAAGCACCAGTATAGACCAGCAGCCACTGGTACACACCAGTAACTGCCATTCTAGACCAGTAACCACCAGTACACACCAGTAACCAGCAGTATAAACCAGTAATAACCAGTATGGACTAGCAAACACCAGTAGAGACCAGTAACCACCAGTACACACCAGTAACAGCCCAGTACCAACCAGTAACAGCCCGGGAGCGACCAGTAGGAGCCCACCCGGGGGGATGGGGGGGATGGGAGGGGGGTGGGAGGCACCAGTATGGACCAGTAAGGCCAGCACGGGGGGCACCACAAGGGGGGGTGCTACGGACCAGTAAGGACCAGTATAGACCAGTAAGCACCAGTATAAACCAGTAGCCACCAGTACAGATCAATAAGCACATGTACACACCACTAAGCACCAGTATAGATGAGTAACTGCCAGTATAGACCAGTAAGCACCATTCTAGACCAGTAACTACCAGTATAGACCAGTAAGCACCAATATAGACCAGTAAGTACCAGTACAGACCAGTTATCACCTGTACAGTCCCGTAACCTTTCTAGACCAGTAACCACCAGTACAGACCAGTAAGCACCAGTATAGACCAGTAAGCACCAGTACAGACCAGTAAGCACCAGAACAGACCCGTAAACTTTCTAGACCAGTAACCACCAGTACAGACCAGTAAGCACCAGTACAGACCAGTAAGCACCAGTACAGACCCGTAAACTTTCTAGACCAGTAACCACCAGTACAGACCAGTAAACACCAGTATAGACCAGTTATCACCAGTATAGACCAGCAGCCACTGGTACACACCAGTAACTGCCATTCTAGACCAGTAACCACCAGTACACACCAGTAACCAGCAGTATAAACCAGTAATAACCAGTATGGACTAGCAAACACCAGTAGAGACCAGTAACCACCAGTACCCACCAGTAACAGCCCAGTACCAACCAGTAACAGCCCGGTAGCGACCAGTAGGAGCCCGCCCAGGGGATGGGGGGGATGGGAACGGGGTGGGAGGCACCAGTATGGACCAGTAAGGCCAGCACGGGGGGCACCACAAGGGGGGGTGCTACGGACCAGTAAGCACCATTCTAGACCAGTAAGCACCAGTATAGACCAGTAAGCACCAGTATAAACCAGTAGCCACCAGTACAGAGCAATAACCACCTGTACAGACCAGTAAGCACTAGTATAGACCAGTAAGCACCAGTACAGACCAGTAACCACTGGTACAGACCAGTAAGCACCATTCTAGACCAGTAACTACCAGTATAGACCAGTAAGCACCAATATAGACCACTAAGCACCAGTACAGACCAGTTATCACCTGTACAGACCCGTAACCTTTCTAGACCAGTAACCACCAGTACAGACCAGTAAGCACCTGTACAGACCAGTTACCACCTGTACAGACCCGTAAACTTTCTAGACCAGTAACCACCAGTATAGACCAGTAAGCACCAGTATAGACCAGCAGCCACTGGTACACACCAGTAACTGCCATTCTAGACCAGTAACCACCAGTACACACCAGTAACCAGCAGTATAAACCAGTAATAACCAGTATGGACTAGCAAACACCAGTAGAGACCAGTAACCACCAGTACACACCAGTAACAGCCCAGTACCAACCAGTAACAGCCCGGGAGCGACCAGTAGGAGCCCACCCGGGGGGATGGGGGGGATGGGAGGGGGGTGGGAGGCACCAGTATGGACCAGTAAGGCCAGCACGGGGGGCACCACAAGGGGGGGTGCTACGGACCAGTAAGCACCAGCATAGACCAGTAAGCACCAGTATAGAGCAATAAGCACCAGTATAAGCCAGTAGCCACCAGTACACAGCAATAAGCGCCTGTACAGACCAGTAAGCACCAGTATAGACCAGTAACCACCAGTACAGACCAGTAACCACCAGTACAGACCAGTAAGCACCAGTATAGACCAGTAAGCACCAGTACAGACCAGTTATCTCTAGTACAGACCAGTAAGCACCAGTACAGACCAGTTATCACCTGTACAGACCCGTAACCTTTCTAGACTAGTAACCACCAGTACAGACCAGAAAGCACCAGTATAGACCAGTAAGCACCAGTATAGACCAGCAGCCACTGGTACACACCAGTAACTGCCATTCTAGACCAGTAACCACCAGTACACACCAGTAAGCAGCACTAGAAACCAGTAACAACCAGTATGGACTAGTAGAGACCAGTAACCACCAGTACACACCAGTAACCACCAGTACCAACCAGTAACAGCCCGGTAGCGACCAGTAGGAGCCCGCCCGGGGGGATGGGGGGGATGGGAACGGGGTGGGAGGCACCAGTATGGACCAGTAAGGCCAGCACGGGGGGCACCACAAGGGGGGCGTGGTGCTTGGGGGGGTGCTACGGACCAGTAAGCACCAGTATAGACCAGTAAGCACCAGTATAAGCCAGTAGCCACCAGTACAGACCAATAAACACCTGTACAGACCAGTAAGCACCAGTATAGACCAGCAGCCACTGGTACACACCAGTAACTGCCATTCTAGACCAGTAACCACCAGTACACACCAGTAAACAGCAGTATAGACCAGTAACAACCAGTATGGACTAGTAAGCACCAGTAGAGACCAGTAACCACCAGCATAGACCAGTAACCACCCATACAAACGAGTAACCACCATTCTAGACCAGTAACTACCAGTATAGACCAGTAAGCACCGGTATAGACCAGTAAGCACCAGTACAGACCACTAACCACCAGCATAATCCAGTAGTCATCAATACAGACCAGTAGCCACCAGTACAGACCAGCAAGCACCAATGTACACCAGTTACCACCAGCATACACCAGTAACCACCACTATGAACCAGTCTGTACCAGTACAGACCAGTAAGCGCCATTATAAACCAGTAACCACCAGTACACAGCACTAACTACCAGTACAGACCAGTAACCACCAGTATACACCAGTAGCCACCACCATAAACCAGTCTGAACCAGTACAAACCAGTAACCACTAAGGCAAACCAGTAACTGTTACCATAGATCATTTAGCGTGTGCACCAATAACCACCAGTAAAAACCAGTAGCTCCCAGTATAAACCAGTAGCCCCTCATATAAACCAGTAACTCCCAATGAACCCCAATAAACACCAGTATAAACCAGTAGCCACCAATATAAACCAGTAAGCACCCAACAAACGCCCCAGCAGGGACTCAGCTCCGTGACCCACCAGTATAAACCAGTAACCACCAGTATAAACCAGTCCCAAAGGACACAGCATGAGGGACCCAGCTGACTGCCCCACCAGTATAAACCAGTGGCCACCAGTTTAAACCAGTAACCCATCCCCCCAAAACACCACGGTTGGGACTCAGCTGCCAGGACAACCACTATAAACCAGTAACCACCAGTATAAACCGGTAACCACCAGTATAAACCAGTAACCTTCTCCAAATGTCAACACACAAAATAAATAAGCCTCTGGACCACCAGTACAAACCAGTAACCACCAGTGCACACCAGTAACCCCCCCCAGGACAAAGAAGATGCTGGAATCAGGGCCACCAGCACAGACCAGCAGCCACCAGTACAGACCAGTAGCCACCAGTACAGGCTCGTAGCCACCGCTACAATCCAATAACCCCCAGTAAGGACCAGTAACTACCAGTACAGACCAGTAACCCCCAGTACAGACCCGTAGCTATCAGTACAGACTAACAGCCACCAGTACAAACCAGTAGTCACCAGTACAGACCAGTAGCTACCAGTCCAGAGCAGCAACCACCAGTATAGACTGATAGCCACCAGTACAAACCAGTAACTACGAGCACAGCCCACTAAGCACCAGTACAGACCAGTACCCACCAGTACAAACCAGTAGTCACCAGTACAGCCCAGTAGCCACCAGTACCAACTGATAGTCACCAGTATAGACCAGTAGTCACCAGTACGGACCGGTAACCACCAACAAAGACCAGTAGCCACCAGTACAGACTGGTAGCCATCAGTACAAACCAGTAGCCACCAGTACAGCCCAGTAGCCACCAGTACAGCTCGGTAGCCACCAGTAAAAACCAGTAGCCACCAGTACAGCCCAGTAGCCACCAGTATAAACCAGCAGCCACCAGTACAAACCAGCAGCCACCAGTACAGAGAGATAGCCACCAGTACAGCCCAGTAACCACCAGTAAAAACCAGTAGCCACCAGTACAGCCCAGTAGCCACCAGTATAAACCAGCAGCCACCAGTACAAACCAGCAGCCACCAGTACAGAGAGATAGCCACCAGTACAGCCCAGTAACCACCAGTATAAACCAGTAGCCACCAGTACAAACCAGCAGCCACCAGTACAGAGAGGACGCCACCAGTACAGACTGGTAGCTACCAGTACAGCCCAGCAGCCACCAGCAGCCACCAGTACAAACCAGTACAAACCAGTACAGACCACTACAAACCAGTACAAACCAGTACAAACCAGTAACCACCCCCCCCAACCCCTCCCCAGCCCCCCCAGAAGCCCCCCAGCAGCGACCAGCACAAACCAGTAAGCGCCCTCTGCCCCGCCCCCGCCCCGAGGGGACCCTGCGGGGGGGGGGGGGGGCAGGGAGGGGTGTGGGGGGGGGGGTCCCGGTCCTTTGGGTGCCCCCCACCCTTGGGTGCCCCCCGGGGCAGCCACCTGGTTGGCGTCCATCCAGCGCGCCGCGTCCTGGACGTGGTGGAACTCCACGAAGGCGAAGCCGCGGCTCTGACCTGGAAGGAGCCGGCGCTCAGGAGGGGGGGGGGGGAGCACCCATGGGTGCTCGCTCCCACCCCCGTCACCCCACCCCCACCCCGCCATGCACCCCTGGGTTGGGTATGGGAATCGGTTGGGGTGGGGACGGGCACCCGTGGGTGCTCCCGGTGTCCTTCGAGGATTCTTGGGGGGGGGGGTTGGGGTGGGGAGGGGCACCCATGGGTGCTCCAAGATTCGTGGGGTTGGGTATGGGCACCCATGGGTGCTCCTGGGGTCCTTCAAGACTCATTGGGTTGGGTATGGGCACCCATGGGTGCTCCTGGGGTCTTCCAAGACTTGTGGGGTTGGGTACAGGCACCCATGGGTGCTCCTGGGGTCCTTCAAGACTCATTGGGTTGGGTACAGGCACTCTTGGGTTGGATAGCAGCACCCATGGGTGCTCTCGGGACCCTCCGAGACTTGTGGGGTTGGGTACAGGCACCCATGGGTGCTCCAGGAGTCCTTCAAGACTTGTGGGGTTGGGTATGGGCACCCATGGGTGCTCCTGGGGTCTTCCAAGACTTGTGGGGTTGGGTACAGGCACCCATGGGTGCTCCTGGGGTCCTTCAAGACTCATTGGGTTGGGTATGGGCACCCATGGGTGCTTCTGGGATCCTCCAAGACTTCTCCACTTGGGTATGGGCACCCTTGGGTCGGGTATGGGCACCCATGGGTGCTCCAGGGACCCCTTAGTACCCCATTGGTTGCAGATGCCCAGCAATGGCACCTACCTGCAGCTCTTTGTATTAAGCAGGGGCACCCATGGGTGCTCCCAGGACCTCCCAGGACCCCTTGGGTTGAGAACGGGCACCCATGGGACCTCCCTGGGACCCCTGAGGGATCCTTAGGGTCAGGATCAGGCACCCATGGGTGCTCCTGAGGTCTCTTGGGGTGTATGTGGGCACCTACAGTTGGTTTGGGGGGCAGGGTTGGCACCCCTGGGTGCCCCCTGGGTCTGGCACAGCACCCCTGGGTGCTCCTGGGGATAGGATGAGCAAGACTGGGCACCCCCTGGGCACCCATGGGTGCCTCTAGGCACAGGACCGGCACCCCTGGGTGTCCCTTGGGCAGGAGTTGGGCACCTCTGGGTGCCCCAAAGCACAATGGAGCACCCATGGGTGCCCCAGGGAATAGGACTGGCACCCCTGGGTGCCCCTTGGCTACGGATCAGCACCCCTGGGTGCTCCTGGGAAGGGGATGGGCACCCCTGGGTGCCTCCAAGTATGGCTCTGGCACCCCTGGGTGCTCCCTCGGCATGGTATAGCACCCCTGGGTGCTCCTGAGAAAGGCTCTGGCACCCCTGGGTGCTTCCTGGGTATCTTTGGGCACCCCTGGGTGCCCCCCTACTGCAGGTCCAGCACCCCTGGGTGCCCCTGGGGATGGGATAGGCACCCCTGGGTGCCCCCGAGAAAGATGACCAGCACCCCTGGGTGCTCCTAGAGATGGGATGGGCACCCCTGGGTGCCCCCTTTCTATGGCACAGCACCCCTGGGTGCTCCTAGAGATGGGACCGGCACCCCTGGGTGCCCCTGGGGATGGGCTTGGCACCCCTGGGTGCCCCTGTGGATGGGACTGGCACCCCTGGGTGCCCCCTTTCTATGGCACAGCACCCCTGGGTGCTCCTAGAGATGGGACCGGCACCCCTGGGTGCCCCTGGGGATGGGCTTGGCACCCCTGGGTGCCCCTGCGGATGGGACTGGCACCCCTGGGTGCCCCCTTTCTATGGCACAGCACCCCTGGGTGCTCCTGGAGACGGGATGGACACCACTGGGTGCCCCCTGAGAACAGGACCGGCACCCCTGGGTGCCCCTTGGGATGGGATGGGCACCCCTGGGTGCCCCCTGGGAATGGGACTGGCACCCCTGGGTGCCCCTGGGAATGGGATTGGCACCCCTGGGTGCCCCCTTTCTATGGCATAGCACCCCTGGGTGCTCCCGGAGATGGACTGAGCACCCCTGGGTGCTCCTAAAGATGGGATGGGCACCCCTGGGTGCCCCCTGAGGACAAGACTGGCACCCCTGGGTGCTCCTGTAGAAGGAATGAGCACCCCTGGGTGCCCCCTTTCTATGGCTCAGCACCCCTGGGTGCTCCTGGAGATGGGAGTGGCACCGCTGGGTGCCCCTGTGGATGGGACCGGCACCCCTGGGTGCCCCCTTTCTATGGCACAGCACCCCTGGGTGCTCCTGGAAGTGGGATGAGCACCCCTGGGTGCTCCCTGAGGCAGGACTGGCACCCCTGGGTGCTCTTGGGTATGGAATGGGCACCCCTGAGTGCCCCCTTTCTATGTCACAGCACCCCTGGGTGCTCCTGGGTATGGGATGGGCACCCCTGGGTGCCCCCTGAGATAGCACTAGCACCCCTGGGTGCCCCTTTTCTATGGCATAGCACCCCTGGGTGCTCCTAGAGATGGGACCGGCACCCCTGGGTGCCCCCTTTCTACGACACAGCACCCCTGGGTGCTCCTGGGTATGGGATGGGCACCCCTGGGTGCTCCCTTTCTATGCCACAGCACCCCTGGGCGCTCCCCAAAGACAGGCTCAGCACCCCTGGGTGCCCCCCAAGTCCAGCGCAGCACCCCTGGGTGCCCCTGAGTGTTGAAGCAGCACCCCTGGGTGCCCCCTCAGTGCCGGCCAAGCACCCCTGGGTGCCCCCCAAGTCCAGCGCAGCACCCCTGGGTGCCCCTGAGTGTTGAACCAGCACCCCTGGGTGCCCCCTCAGTGCCGGCCAAGCACCCCTGGGTGCCCCCAGTGTGGCAGGGCCCCCCCCCAGCACCCCTGGGACCCCAGGGCTGGGTCCCCGAGCTACGAGGGTGTCCCCCACCCCCCCCCAGAGGGGACCCGGGTGTCCCTTGGGTGCCCCCCACCCTGGGGTCCCCCCCGGCCGGGCTCACCTGAGGACTTGTTGCGCATCAGCCGCACCTCCCGGGGCTGCACCCCCTGCGCCTGCAGCTGCGCCCGGATCTGGCGGGGGGGACAACGGGGTCAGGGGGGGCCCCAAATTTTGGGGGGGGCCCCAAATTTTGGGGGGGGACCCGAATTTGGGTGAAAAACCCCAGATTTTGGGGGCGCCCACGGGGCACAGGGAGGCGGCCCCCAGGGGGCGCGGTGCAGCAGGGGTGACCCCGGGCAGCTGCGTGGATGGGTACCCGAGGGGTGTGGCCTAAGGGGGGCGTGGCCAAAAGGGGTGTGGCTTGAGGCAGAAGGGGCGTGGCCAAGCATCTTCAGGGCAACGCCCACATGAGGCATTTAAAGGGGCGGTGCTTGTCCGAGGAATGGCAGGGCCTGATAGGCTCGAGGCAGGAATGGGCGTGGCTAAGCGCAAAGGGGCGTGGCCGACACGACTGGGCGTGGCCAACGCGAGTGGGTGTGGTCATGCAAATGATGCTAATGCCACGGGGGGGATTTAAAGAGCCAGCGCCCCCTGGGATTGGGTGGGGAGGCCCAAGGGGGTGTGGCCAACAAGAAGGGGGTGTGGTCAATAAGAGGGGCGTGGCCGAGGCGGGGGCGGGGCTATGCCCAGTGGGCGTGGCCACACCCTGCCTGGGGGCGTAGTAATGATTTAAAGGGCCAGCAGCCCTGAAGTGGGTGGGGCCACACAAAGTGGGCGGGGCTACATCCAGTGGGTGTGGCTACACCAGGGGGCGTGGCCACATGGTCACTGACGGCCTTAAAGGGCCAGCGCTCCCTGAAAGGAGGCGGTGCTAAACCATGTGGGTGTGGCCAAAACAAATGGGCGTGGCTCCATCGGGGGGGCGTGGCTACACCAAGGGGGCGTGGCTACCAGATGGGGCGTGGCCACACCCTCCCTGGCAGCCTTAAAGGGCCATCACCCCCTGAAATGGGCGGTGCTAAACCATGTGGGTGTGGCCAAAACAAATGGGCGTGGCTCCACCAGGGGGTGTGGCTAATCCGAGGGGGCGTGGCCACGCCTCCTGACCTGTGAAAATTTAAAGGGCCAGCGCTCCTTTAACAAAAAGGTGCTAAACCGTGGGGGCGTGGCCAAAACAAATGGGCGTGGCTACACCAAGGGGGCATGGCCTATCCGAGGGGGCGTGGCCACGCCTCCTGAGCGCCGAAAATTTAAAGGGCCAGCGCTCCTTTAACAAAAAGGGGGTAAAACGAAGGAGTTGACCCCAAAATAAATGGGCGTGGCTCCACCAGGGGGGCGTGGCTAATCAGAAGGGGCGTGGCCACACCCCCTGACCTCCGAAAATTTAAAGGGCCAGCGCTCCTTTAACAAAAAGGTGCTAAACCGTGGGGGCGTGACCAAGATAAATGGGCGTGGCTACACCAAGGGGGCGTGGCCGATCCAAGGGGGCGTGGCCACGCCTCCTGAGCTCAGAAAATTTAAAGGGCCAGCGCTCCTTTAACAAAAAGGTGCTAAACCGTGGGGGCGTGGCCAAAATAAATGGGCGTGGCTCCACCAGGGGGTGTGGCCGATCCGAAGGGGCGTGGCCACGCCCCCTAACCTCCAAAAATTTAAAGGGCCAGCGCTCCTTTAACAAAAAACTGCCAAACCGAGGGAGTTGAGCCCAAAATAAATGGGCGTGGCTCCACCAGGGGGGCGTGGCCTATCCGAGGGGGCGTGGCCACGCCTCCTGACCTCCGAAAATTTAAAGGGCCAGCGCTCCCTTAACAAAAAGGTGCTCAAACGAGGGAGTTGCCCCCAAAATAACGGGGTGGGGTCGCCCCAAAGGGGGCGGGGTGGTCCCAAAAAAGTGGGCGTGGCTCCCAAGCAAGGGGGCGTGGCTCCCAAGCAAGGGGGCGTGGCTTACGTCGTTCTCGGTGGCGGCCTGGGGCAGCATGCGCAGCATGACGATGGTGCTGGCGCGCGGCTCGTCCTCGGGGGGCTCGGGGCGGTAATCCTGGTCCCGGTAATCGCCGTCGGGCCCGAAGGGCAGCGCCGCCGCCGGGGGGGGGTCGCGCTTCCGGGGGGGCTCCGAGCCCTCGTAGGACCCCTGCCCGAAATTTGTGGGGGGTGGGGGGGGAGAGAAGGGAGGGGGAGGGGTTAAATGGGAAGGGGGGAGGGGGAGGGGTGGGAGGAGGTGGGGGGGGTGGGAATGGGGGGGGGAGGGGGTTTGGGGGGGGTCAGGGGGGGATTTGGGGGGGTCTGGGGGATTTATGGGGGGGTGAGGGGGGATTTGGGGGGGGCAGGGGGGATTTGGGGGGGTCAGAGGGATTTGGGGGCGGTTGGGGGGATTTGGGGGGGTCAGAGGGATTTGGGGGGGGGGTCAGAGGGATTTGGGGGGGGTTAAAGGGATTTGGGGGGGGTCAGGGGGGATTTGGGGGGGGTCGGGGGGGATTTGAGGGGAGCTCAGGGGGATTTGGGGGGGTCAGGGGGATTTGGGGGGGGTCTGGGGATTTGGGGGGGTTCAGGGGGAATTGGGGGGGGTCAGGGGGGATTTGGGGGGGGTTAGGGGGGATTTGGGGGGGTTAAAGGGATTTGGGGGGGGTCAGGGGGGATTTGGGGGGGTTAGGGGGGATTGGGGGGGCTCAGGGGGATTTGGGGGGGGTCTGGGGGGATTTGGGGGGGGGTCATGGGGATTTGGGGGGGTTCAGGGGGAATTGGGGGGGGTCAGGGGGATTTGGGGGGGGGTCATGGGGATTTGGGGGGGTTCAGGGGGAATTGGGGGGGGTCAGGGGGGATTTGGGGGGGGTCAGGGGGGATTTGGGGGGGGTTAGGGGGGATTTGGGGGGGTTAAAGGGATTTGGGGGGGTCAGGGGGATTTGGGGGGGTCAGGGGGATTTTGGGGGGGGTTGGGGGGGATTTGGGGGGGGTCAGGGGGATTTGGGGGGGGTGAGGGGGGATTTGGGGGGGGTGAGGGGGAATTTGGGGGGGTTAAAGGGATTTGGGGGGGTCTGGGGGAATTTGGGGGGGTCGGGGGGGATTTGGGGGGGTCAGAGGGGATTTGGGGGGGGTCTCTCACCTGGGGGGGGGTCCCCGCGTTGGGGGTGCCGTCGGGGGGCCCCCCGTAGCCGCGATAGTCCATGTCGCGATAGTCGTGGTCGCGCTGGCTGCGGGAGGAGCCGCCCCCTCCCCCCCCTCCCCCCGGGGGGGTTTCCTCGGAGGGGGGCGCCCCCCCCCCGTAACGCCCCGTGCGGTCGCCGCGCCCGCCCCTGGGGGATTTTGGGGGGGGGGGGGGGTTAAAAGGGGGGGTCCCCCCTTTTTGGGGTCCCCCCCCATGTCCCTCTATTTTAGCCCCCCCCCCCTTTTGGGGTCCTCCCCCCATTTTTGGGGTCCTCCCCCCCTTTTTGGGGTCCCCCCCCTTTTTGGGGTCCCTCCTCCCCCCTTTTGCCCCCCCCCCCTTTTTTGGGGTCCCATCCCCCTTTTTGGGGTCCCCCCCCTTTTGTGTCCCTCTCCCCTTTTTTGGGGTCCCCCCCCCCTTTTTTGGGGTCCTTCTCCCCCTTTTTGGGGCTCCTCCCCCTTTTTGGGGTCCTCCCCCCTTTTTGGGATCCCATCCCCCTTTTTGTGGCCCCCCCCCCCCCCTTTTGTGTCCCTCTCCCGTTTTTGGGGTCCCCCCCCTTTTTGAGGTCCTCCCCCCTTTTTGGGGTCCCCCCCCTTTTTGGGGTTCCCCCCCCCTTTTGTGTCCCTTTCCCCTTTTTTGGGGTCCCTCCCCCCTTTTTTGGGGTCCCTCCCCCCTTTTTGGGGTCCCTTCCCCATTTTTGGGGCTCCTCCCCCCCTTTTTGGGGTCCCTCCCCCCCTTTTTAGGGTCTCCTCTCCCCCATTTTGCCCCCTCCCCTTTTTGGGGTCCTTCCTGCCCTTTTTGGGGTCCCCCCCCTTTTTGGGGTCCTTCCCCCTTTTTGGGGTCCCTCTCCCCTTTTTGGGATCCCATCCCCTTTTTTGGGGTCCCACCCCCCCTTTTTGGGGTCCTTCCCCCTTTTTGGGGTCCCACCCCCCCTTTTTGGGGTCCCTCCCCCCTTTTTGGGGTCCCTCCCCCCCTTTTTAGGGTCTCCTCTCCCCCATTTTGCCCCCCCCCCTTTTTGGGGTCCTTCCTGCCCTTTTTGGGGTCCCTCCCCCATTTTTGGGGCTCCTCCCCCCTTTTTGGGGTCCTTTCTTCCCTTTTTGGGGTCCCCCCCCTTTTTGGGGTTCCCCCCCCCTTTTGTGTCCCTTTCCCCTTTTTTGGGGTCCCTCCCCCCTTTTTGGGGTCCCACCCCCCCTTTTTGGGGTCCTACCCCCATTTTTGGGGTCCCATCCCCCTTTTTGGGGTCCCCCCCCCTTTTTGGGGTCCTTCCCCCATTTTTGGGGCTCCTCCCCCCCTTTTTGGGGTCTCCTCTCCCCCCTTTTGCCCCTCCCCTTTTTGGGGTCCTTCCCCCTTTTTGGGGTCCCTCTCCCCTTTTTGGGGTCCCCTCCCCCTTTTTTGGGGCCCTTCCCCCATTTTTGGGGTCCCCCCCCCCTTTTTGGGATCTCCACCCCCCTTTTGGGGTCCCCCCCCCTTTTGGGGTCCTCCCCCCATTTTTGGGGTCCCCCCCCCTTTTTGGGGTCCCTCCCCCATTTTTGGGGTCTTTCCCCCTTTTTGGGGTCCCTCCCCCCCTTTTAGGGTACCCCCCCCTTTTTGGGGTCCTTCCTTCCCTTTTGGGGTCTCTCCCCCCTTTTTGGGGTCCCAGCTCCCTTTTTGGGTTCTCTCCCCCCCTTTTTTGGGGTCCCTTCCCGCTTTTTGGGGTCCTGTTCCCCTTTTTCCCCTTTTTTGGGGTCCCGCCCCCTTTTTGGGGTCCCCCCCCCTTTTTGGGGTCCCTTCCCCCTTTTTGGGGCTCCTCCCCTCTTTTTGGGGTCCCCCCCCTTTTTGGGGTCCCCCCCCCTTTTTGGGGTCCCACCCCCCCTTTTTGGGATCCCATCCCCTTTTTTGGGGTCGTTTCCCCCTTTTTGGGTTCTCTCCCCCCCTTTTTGGGGTCCCCTCCCCTTTTTGGGGTCCCCCCCCTCTTTTCCTACCTGCGCTCGTACTCCATGGCCGCTGCTGGCACCTGTAAGGGACGCCGCAACTGGGTGAACTGGGAGGGACTGGGGCAACTGGGAGGCACTGGGAAGGACTGGGAGGTGACTGGGAGGTGACTGGGATGAACTGGGGGAGCACTGGGAGGCACTGGGGGGCAACTGGGGGGTGCGGGGAGTGAACTGGGGGGGCACTGGGAGGTGCTGGGGTGGACTGGGATAAACTGGGAGATACTGGGGGCACTCTAAGGTGGCTAATGGGGTGCTGGAAGGGGATTAGGGAGGGACTGGGATGAACTGGGAGGGCACTGGGAGGCACTGGGAGGGGACCAAGAGGAAATGGAACGAACTGGAAAGAACTGGGAAGGCACCAGGGGAAACTGGGAGGTAGTGGGATGAACTGGGATGAACTGGAAGGGTACTGGGAGGCACTGGGAAGCGCTAGGGTGAACTGGGAGGGCAAGGAGAGTTACTGGGAGGGCACTGGGGTGAATTGGAATGCACTGGGACAGGACTGGGAGGGCACTGGGAGTTACTGGGATGGACTGGGGGTGACTGGGAGAGGACTGGGAGGGAACTGGGATGAACTGGGCGGAACTGGGAGGCACTGGGATGAACTGAGGGGGCACTGGGAGCTACTGGGAGTTACTGGGATGAACTGGGTGGAACTGGAAGGGCACTGGGAGACGACTGGGAGTTACTGGGACAAACTGGGAGATGCCTCAGAGGGCACTGGGATGAACTGGGATGAACTGGGATGAACTGGGAGTTACTGGGATGGACTGGGGGTCACTGGGAGAGGACTGGGAGGGAACTGGGATGAACTGGGCGGAACTGGGAGGCACTGGGATGAACTGGGAGGGCACTGGGAGATGACTGGGAGGGCACCGGAATGAACTGGGCCAAACTGGGAGGCACTGGGATGAACTGGAAGGGCACTGGGAGTTACTGGGAGTTACTGGGATGAACTGGGCGGAACTGGGAGGGCACTGGGAGGAACTGGGACAAACTGGGATAAACTGGGAGGACACTGGGAGGGCACTGGGAGCTACTGGGAGTTACTGGGAGGCACTGAGGCTCCCCAGCCCCTCCCCCACCGCAAGCCCCTCCCCCTCATTACCATACAAACCCCGCCCCCCCACCACCCAATCACAGCCCTCACCCGGCGCCAAGCCCCACCCCCTCGCTCCCTCCCCACCAATCAGCGCCCGCGCCGGGCCCGGGGGGCCTCCCGGTGAGCCCCGCCCCTCCCGGTTAAAGCCCCGCCCCTCCCGTGAGGCCCCGCCCCTCCCGTTAAGCCCCGCCCCTCCCGTGAGGCCCCGCCCCCCGGCCCCGCTCCCACCTCCCCGCTCCGCTCCCGCCGCCGCCGCTCCCGAGCCGCAAAATGGCGGCGCCGCGCAGCACCCGCCCCGCCCCGCGCGCCTCGCCCCGCCCCCTCCGCCAGCCCATTGGCCGCCGCGCCCGCCAGTCCGCCCGGCGCCGCCGTCTATTGGATGGAGCGGGAAGCGGGGGCGGGCCCACGCGGGGCCGCGGAGCTATTGGCTAGCGCGCCGCGGGCTCGCGCGCTGATTGGCTAGCGCCGCGCGGAGGCGGGGCGAGCCGCGAGAGGGCGGGAAGAGCCGCGAGGGGGCGGGACAAACCGTCAGCGCTCGCTTCCGATTGGGCGAGGCGGTCAGGCGGAGCGCGCTGATTGGCCGCGCCGGCGGCGGAAGGGGCGGGGCCGCAGTTCCGGGGCAGCGATGGCGGCGCTGGGCCGGGCGGTGCGGGCGCTGCGGGCCGGAGTCCGGGGGCGCTCGGCGGGGCCGCCCGGGGCCGTGGCGCTGCCGCTGGGGGCGGAGACCCACGAGGAGGAGCCAATGGCGGAGGCGCAGCGCAAGGTGGGCGGGGCCTGGGCTCAAGGGCAAGGGGCGGGGCCTAACGGAGGGGGCGGGGCCTCACAGACAGGTACCGAGGAGGGGGTGGGGCCTTGGGGGCGGGGTCTGGTGGAGGTGGGCGGGGCAAGGGCAAGGGGCGGGGCCTAACGGAGGGGGCGGGGCCTCACAGACAGGTACCGAGGAGGGGGTGGGGCCTTGGGGGCGGGGTCTGGTGGAGGTAGGCGGGGCAAGGGCAAAGGGGCGGGGCCTAACGGAGGGGGCGGGGCTTGAGGGATGGGGTCCGATGGGGGTGGGCGGGGCCTGGCCTCAAGGGCAAGGGGCGGGGCCTAAGGGAGTGGGCGGGGCCAGGGGACAAGGGGCGGGGCCTAATGCAGGGGGCGGGGCCTACGATAGGGGTTGGAGCTTGAGGGGCGGGGTCTGATGGAGGTGGGCGGGGCCCGTGCACAAGGGTAAGGGGCGGGGCCTAATGGAGGGGGCGGGGCCTCTAGGGACAGGCTCTGGTGGAGGTGGGCGGGGCTTGGCCTCAAGGGCAATGGGCGGGGCCTAATGGAGGGGCGGGGCTTGGGGACTGAGGGATGGGTGGGGCTTGATGGAGGGGGCGGGGCCTAGTGGGGGAAGATGGGTTGAAGGGGCGGGGCCTACACGAAGGGGCGGGGCTTATAGAGGGGGCGGGGCCTAGGGGGAGATTTTTGGGGTTATTTGGGGGGGAATTGGGGCTGATTTGGGGCCTTTGGGGGCAATTTGGGGCTAATTGGGGGGGATTTGGGGGATTTTGGGGGGGGTTGGGGGCAGGTCGGGGAATTTGGGGTGAATCGGGGGGAGTTTGGGGTTGTTTGGGGGGGAAATTGGGGAATTTGGGGGGAATTTGGGGTTATTTGGGGGGAGTTTGGGGTTATTTGGGGGGAGTTTGGGGTTATTTGGGGGGAATTTGGGGTTATTTGGGGGGAATTTGGGGTTATTTGGGGGGAAATTGGGGCTCTGGGGGTTATCTGGGGGAGGAATTCAGAGATTTGGGATTATTTGGGGGGGGACTTTGGGGTTATTTGAGGTGAAATTGGGGGTTTGGGGTTATCTGGGAGGGGATTCGGAAGGTTTGGGGTTATTTGGGGGGGAATTTGGGGTTATTTCTGGGGAAATTGGGGACCTGGGGGGTGTCTGGGGGGAATTTGGAAGGTTTGGGGTGATCTGGGCAGGAATTTGGGGTTATTTGAGGGGAAATTGGGGGGTCTGGGTTTGTCTGGGGGGGAATTTGGAAGGTTTGGGATTATTTAGGGGGAACTTTGGGGTTATTTGGGGGAAAATTGGGGCTCTGGAGGTTATTTGGTGGGGATTTGAAAGGTTTGGGTTATTTAGAGGGGAAATTTGGGGTTATTTGGGGTAAAATTGGAGGTCTGTGGTTATCTGGGGGAGGAATTCGGAGATTTGGGATTATTTGGGGGGGGGATTTGGGGTTATTTGGGAGAATATTGGGGCTCTGGGGTTATCTGAGAGGGAATTTGGGGTTATTTGAGGTGAAATTGGGTGTCTGGGGTTACTTGGGAGGGGATTCTGGAGGTTTGGGGTTATTTGGGAGGGAATTTGGGGTTATTTGGGGGTAAATTGGGGGGTCTGGGGTTATCTGGAGGGGAATTTGGAAGGTTTGGGGTTATCCGTGTGGGACTTTTGCGGTTACTTGGGGGGAAATAAGGGATCTGGGGGTCATCTGGGGAAAAATTTGGGGTTATTTCGGGGGAATCGGGCCTCTGGGGATTATGTGGGGCGGGATTTGGAGGTCTGGGGTAATTTGGGGGTGAAATCTGGGCTCTGGGGGTTATCTGGGGGAGGATTTCAGAGATTTGGGATTATTTGGGGGACAATTTGGGGTTATTTGGGAGAATATTGGGGCTCTGGGAGTTATCTGGGAGGGAACTTGGGGTTATTTGGGGGAAAACTGGGGAGTCTGGGGTTATCTGGGGGGGAATTTGGAAGGTTTGGGATTATTTAGGGGGGACTTTGGGGCTATTGGGGGGAAATTGGGGCTCTGGGGGTTATTTGGTTGGGATTTGAAAGGTTTGGGTTATTTAGAGGGGAAATTTGGGGTTATTTGGGGTAAAATTGGAAGTCTGGGGTTATTGGGGGAGAATTTGGAGGTTTGGGCTTATCTGTGTGGGACCTTTGGGGTTATTTGGGGGGAAATAAGGGATCTGGGGGTCATCTGGGAGGGAATTTAGGGTTATTTATAGTGAAATTGGGTGTCTGGGGTTATTTGGGAGGGGATTCTGGAGGTTTGGGGTTATTTGGGAGAGAATTTGGGGTTATTTGGGGGTAAATTGGGGGGGTCTGGGGTTATTTGGGGGGGACTTTGGAGTTATTTGGGGTAAATTGGAGGTCTGAGGTCATCTGGGGGGGGGATTTGGAGATTTTGGCTCATCCGTGTGGGACTTTTGGGGTTATTTGGGGGGAAATAAGGGGTCTGGGGTTATCTGGGGGGGAATTGGGGGTTATTTGTGGGAAAATTGGGGATCTGGGGTTATCTGGGAGGGAATTTGGGTTTATTTGTGGAGAAATTGTAAGGTCTGGGGTTATCTGGGGGGGAATTTGGGGCTACTTGGGGGAAAATTGGGGCTCTGGGGTTATCTGGGAGGGAATTCGGGGTTATTTGAGATGAAATTGGGTGTCTGGGGTTATTTGGGAGGGGATTCTGGAGGTTTGGGGTTATTTGGGAGAGAATTTGGGGTTATTTGGGGGTAAATTGGGGGGTCTGGGGTTATCTGGAGGGGAATTTGGAAGGTTTGGGGTTATCCGTGTGGGACTTTTGCGGTTACTTGGGGGAAATAAGGGATCTGGGGTCATCTGGGGAAAAATTTGGGGTTATTTCAGGGGAATCGGGCCTCTGGGGATTATGTGGGGCGGGATTTGGAGGTCTGGGGTAATTTGGGGGTGAAATCTGGGCTCTGGGGGTTATCTGGGGGAGGATTTCAGAGATTTGGGATTATTTGGGGGACAATTTGGGGTTATTTGGAGAATATTGGGGCTCTGGGAGTTATCTGGGAGGGAACTTGGGGTTATTTGGGGGAAAACTGGGGAGTCTGGGGTTATCTGGGGGGGAATTTGGAAGGTTTGGGATTATTTAGGGGGAACTTTGGGGTTATTTGGGGGAAAATTGGGCTCTGGGGGTTATTTGGTGGGTGGGGATTTGCAAGGTTTGGGATTATTTTGGGGGGGGGAGTTTGGGGTTATTTGGGGTAAAATTGGGGGGTCTGGGGTTACTGGGGGGGGATTTGGAGATTTTGGCTTATCCGTGCGGGACTTTTGGGGTTACTTGGGTGGAAATAAGGGATCTGGGGGGGAGGAATTTGAAGGTTTGGGATTATCTGGGGCCGAATTTGGGGTTATTTGTGGGGCATTTAGTGTCTGAGATTATTTGGGGGGGGCGGATTTGGAGATTTGGCCTCATCCGTGTGGGATTTTGGGGCTCCCTTCGCGTGATTTGGGGCTCTATTTGCGTCCTGGGGGGCTCCAACCCCTCCTTTCCCCCCCCTTAACCCCCTTTTTTCCCTTTTTTTCCCTTTTTTCTCTTTTTTCTCCCCAGAACCCCGACTACCACGGCTTCTACGCCGACCCCGCGGCCGACGTGGCCAACATGCGCGCCGCCTTCCTGGCGGGGGTCTCGGGGGCGCTGGTGCTGGGGGCCGTCTTCGTGCACTACCTGCCGGACTACGGGTAAAAAAATGTTATTTTTTGGGGCGGGGGGGGCTTCAGGACCCTCCCCCAGACCCTAAATTTAATTTTTTGTCTTTTTTTCCCCCCCCCAGGCTGCAGCAGTGGGCCCGGCGCGAGGCCGAGCGGCGGATCCGGGAGCGGGAGGGTCGGGGGCTGCCCCTGCTCGATTCCAATTATTACGACCCCGCCCGGCTCGCGCTGCCCCCCCCCGAGTGAGCTGGGACCCCCCCCCCCCTCCGGGACAACCCCCCCCCCGGGACCCCCCCAGCCCCGTCGGAGCACCAGGAGTGAGCAGGGATCTGCAGGACCCCCCCTCGGATCTCCAGGACCCCCCCTTGGACCTCCAGGACCCCCCCCCCCAAACCCCCAGGACCCCCCCTTGGACCTCCAGGACCCCCCCCTCAAATCCCCAGGACCCCCCCCCCCCCAGAATCTCAACCCCCCCCCCCCCAAACCCCCAGGACCCCCCCTGACTTCTCAGGACCCCCCCTCAGACCTCCAGGACCCCCCCCCAGACTCTCAGGACCCCCCCTCAGACTCTCAACCCCCCCCCCCCGACCTCCCAGGACTCCCCCAGGACCCCCCCCCGACTTCTCAGGACCCCCCCCAGACTCTCAGGACCCCCCCTCAGGTCTCCAGGACCCCCCCCGACTCTCAGGACCCCCCCCTTGAATCCCCAGGACCCCCCCTCAGATCCCCAGGACCCCCCCCATGAACCCCCAGGACCCCCCCAGACTCTCAGAATCCCCCTCAGACCCCCCCGACACCCCCCCTTGGACTCTTAGGACCCCCCCCAGACTTTCAGGACCCCCCCTCACCCCCAGGACCCCCCCTTGGACCCCCAGGACCCCCCCCCTCAGACTTTCAGGACCCCCCCTCAGACTCTTTGGACCCCCAGGACCCCCCCTCAGATTCCCAGGACCCCCCCGTGGACCCCAAAAACTCCCCCCAGGACCCCCCCTGGACCCCCAGGACCCCCCCCCAGACCCCCAGGACCCCCCCTCAAACCCCCAGCCCCCCCCCAGCCCCCCCTGCTCCCTCTCGGGGTCTCCCCTTCTCCCCCCCCCCAAACGCAAATAAATTTTGGGGGCTCTGTGGCGCTGCCTTTATTTTTGGGGGGGAGGGGGGGACATTCTATAGGTTCTATAGGGTCCCTATAGGGTCTGGGAGCCCTGCCGGGGTCTCCACAGTGCCCCTATAGCCCCCCCATTGCCCCTATAGCCCCCCCCCCGTGCCCCTATAGCCCCCCCCATGCCCCTATAAGCCCCCCCCATTGCCCCTATAGCCCCCCCCCATGCCCCTATAGCCCCCTCGTGCCCCTATAGGGTCCCCTATAGGCTCCCCAGGAGCCCCTACAGAGCTCCCCAAGCCCCCCCTGGAATCCCATTGCCCCCAAAGACCCTATAGAGCCCCCTCTGCGCCCATATAGCACCCCCAGACCCCTCCATACCCCCCCCCCGAGAGCCCCTATAGGGGTCCTGCAGCCCTCCAGGGGCCCCTATAGCACCGCAGACCCCCTGTGAACCCCGCTATAGGGTCCCTGTGGCACTCTAGGAGCCCCTATAGGGTCTCTGCCGCCATCCTATTGCCCCCCCGGGCCCTGTGGGGCCCCTATAGCCCCTTGTAGCCCCCCTGAGGTCCCCTATAGAGCTCCTCTGACCCCCCATGGGATTCCCGAGCCCCCATACAGCCCTCCTGGAGCCCCTATAGGGTTTCTGGAGGGTTCTGTGGGTTCCTATATAGGATCGTGGGCTGCCTATAGGATAAATACTGGAATGGGTAAGTTTCCATAGGGGACCATAAGACATCTATAGGGCCCCTACAAGCCCCTATGGGGCACATATAGGGTCCTGTGAGCCCCTATAGGTCACCAAAGGGCACCCGTGGGGCCCCTGTAAGCCCCTATAGGGTTTTGTGAGCCCCACAGGGCACCTGTGGGGCCCCTATAGGACACATGTAGGGTTCAGAGAGCCCCTGTAGGGCCCCTATAGGGTTCTGTAGGTACCCATAGTCCCCATAGAGCCCCGTAAGCCCCTATAGAGCTCTATAGGCCTCCACAGGCCCCATATAGGAGCCCACAGGCCCCTCTAGAGCTCCATTGGCTCTCACAGGCCCCTATAGAGCTCCACAGGCCCCCATAGGTCCCTATAGAGCTCCATAGACCCCTATAGGCTTCTATAGGCCCCTACAGGCCACAATGGGCCCCTATAAGGCCCCCTAGGCCCCTATAGAGCTCCATAGGCCTCCAGAGGCCCATATAGGACCCCATAGGCCCCTCTAGTGCTCCATAGGCCCCTATAAAACCCCTCAGGCCCCCACAGGCCCCTATGGAGCTCCATAGGCCCCCACAGGCTCCTATAGGCCTCCACAGGGCCCCATAGGCCGCTATAAGACCCCACAGGCTCTTATAGAGCTCTATAGGCCCCAATGGGCCCCTATAGAGTTCCATAGGCACCCACAGACCCCTATAGAGCTCCATAGGCCCCTATAAGACCCCACAAGCCCCTATACAGCTCCATAGGCCCCTATAGGCCCCTATAGCCCCTGACAGGCTCCCATAGGCTCCTATAGGCCCCCATGGGCCTCTATAGGCCCCAATGGGCCCCTATAGAGCTCCATAGGCACCCACAGACCCCTTTAGAGCTCCACAGGCCCCTATACAGCTCCATAGGCCTCTATAGGCCCCTATAGCCCCCCACAGGCCCCTATAGGCCCCAATGGGCCCCTATGGAGCTCCATAGGCCTCACAGGCCCCTATAGGCTTCCATAGGCCTCCATAGGGCCCCATAGGCCCCTATAAGACCCCACAGGCCCCTGTAGAGCTCCATAGGCCCTATAGCCTCCCACAGGCCCCTATAGGCCTCTATAGGCCCCCATAGGCCCCTATAGAGCTCCATAGGCCGCTATAGGGCCCCACAGGCTCCTATAGGCCCTCATAGGCTTCTATAGGCCCCAGTGGGCCCCTATAGAGCTCCATAGGCCTCCATAGGCCCCTATAGGCCCCCACAGGCCCCTATAGGCCCCCCCCCGGTCCCCGCGTGTCCCCTCCCGGCCACCGTCGGGCCGTGCTGTGTCACGAGGCCCCGCCCCCCTCATTACGCATGCACGCACGGGGGGCGGAGCCTCCCACCCGTGCCCCGCCCCCTTCTCCCCCCTCACATCCGGGCGCGCGGGGCGGGGCCGGCGTGCGGAGGGCGTGTCCTCACAGGGAGCGCCGCCCAATCAGCGCCCAGGCCTCCCTCCGGAGCTACCCGCCCCTT